>NC_057795.1:210885137-210887863 GCF_018294505.1 Triticum aestivum | reverse complement strand
AGGGGGAGGGGCCGCACCCCCTCCTTCCTTCCCTTCTCTCTTCCCTTTCCTTCTCTCCTACTCCTACTACATGGAAGGTCTCCTAGTTGGACTAGGAAAGGAGGGAGTCCTACTCCTGGTGGGAGTAGGACTCCTCCATGGCGCGCCCTCCCTTGGCCGGCCGCCCCCTCCCCCTTGCTCCTTTATATACGGGGGCAGGGGGCATCCCATAACACACAAGTTGATCTACGGATCGTTCCTTAGCCGTGTGCGGTGCCCCCTCCACCATATTCCACCTCGGTCATATCGTCGCGGAGTTTAGGCGAAGCCCTGCACCGGTAGAACATCATCATCGTCACCACGCCGTCGTGCTGACGGAACTCATCCCCGAAGCTTTGCTGGATCGGAGCCCGGGGATCGTCATCGAGCTGAAAGTGTGCTGAACTCGGAGGTGCCGTACGTTCGGTGCTTGGATCGGTCGGATCGTGAAGACATACGACTACATCAACCGCGTTGTGCTAATGCTTCTGCTTACGGTCTACGAGGGTACGTGGACAACACTCTCCCCTCTCGTTGCTATGCCATCACCATGATCTTGCGTGTACGTAGGAAATTTTTGAAATTACTACGTTCCCCAACAATGTATATAAGTATATACCCGTGATCACCTTCTGAGTGATCACAGCCTGATAGTATAGCAAGGCAGACTAACAAGAATGTAGGGCCAATGATGATAAACTAGCATCCTATACTAAGCATTTAGGATTGCGGGTAAGGTATAAACGACTATAGCAACAATGACAGGCTATGCAACAGAATAGGAGTAACCAAATAGTAACATGCTACACTACTCTAATGCAAGCAGTATAGAGAAGAATAGGTGATATCTGGTGATCAAGGGGGAGCTTGCCTGGTTGCTCTGGCAAGAAGGAGGGGTCGTCAACTCCGTAGTCGAACTGAGCAGTAGCAGCGTTGGTCTCGTAGTCTACCTGAGAGAAGAGGGGGAGGAAACAGTAAATACAATGCAAACATAAGCATGATGATGCATGGCATGGTAATAAGTGGTGCTAGGTGTGCCCTAACGCAGTAGTAGGTGATACCGGCGAGAGGGGAAACAACCGTGAAAGTATCCCTGGTGTTTCGCGTTTTCGGACAGGTGATCCGGAGGGGGAAAGTTGCGTGTTTGATAGGTTAGGGATGTGTGGCGGACGAACGGGTTGCGTATCCGGATTCGTCTCATAATTCTGAACAACTTTCTTGTAGAAAGTATTTTCATCCGAGTTACGAATTATTTTATATGATTTTCTAAAGTTTTAATCATTTACTGATTTTAATTATTTATTTAAATCCAACATTATCCAGAACAGTGAACGATGATGCAAGCATGACATCAGAGTGATGTCAGCAGGTCAAATGGTCGGTTGACCAGTCAAACCAGACACGTGGGTCCAGTGGGACCCACATGTCATTGTCAGGGGCACTAACAGGGGAGTTTAGACTAACTAAATGGGTTAATTAGCGTGCGGGGCCCAGTAGCTAGTGAGAGATTAAGGTTTTAACTAACTAATTTAACTAATTAGCAAATTATCTATTTTATTTTTATCCGTTTATGGCGTGGGGCCCGCATGTCATAGACACAGGGGAGCCACGTCGGCCCTGACCGAGTCAATGGTTCAACGGGGCCCACCCATCAGCGACACAAGGGGGCCCACGCGTCAGGCCAGCTCAGCAACAGCCGGCGACTCGTCGGAATCATGCCGGCGAGCTCGTTTGCGGCGGCGTGTCCCCGGACATCGTCGGAAAACGCCCACAGGGCACCATTTCGAACGTGGCCAGGCGCGTTAGAACGGCAAGACGACGACGCATCGGTTGGTGGTGGTCTTGCAGGCTGCGGTGGCCAGAGAAGGGCGCATCGAGCTCATCGCCGACGAGGTTCTACGGGCGATGTACGGGAACGGGGCTACGGGGCGCAAAGTGAGCTGCGCGAGGTTCCTACGGTGCCTACTCGACGCGAGAAGCGGAACGGTGACATGCACGGGACCAAATGGTCACCGTGGCCATGCCGGCGACGAGCGCGTGCGGCGACGCATTTGGGCGCCCAACGATCTAGGGGCTAGGGGCCACGGGGAAGCGCGTGCGCGGGTGCGTTGGGTTCCTGGAAGCACCAAGAACACGATGTCGTGCTCAAGCGAGCACGACGGAGAGCATGGCCACGGCGGCGAGGCAATCCGTGGCGACGGGCTCACGGCAACGGCGACAAGGTAGCTACGGTGCGCAAGGGGCTTAACAAGGAGAAGCGGGAGGCTGAGGAGCTCACCGTGCGGCACGCAAGATGGCCCGTGGTGGTTTAGTAGTAGCAGGGGCGTCGCGGAGTTGGTGAAGAACGGTGACGACCGGAGATGTGGAAGAAGGGGATCGTTGCAGCAGCGCCTCCGAGCTCCAGCTGCAGCCACCGGTGGACGAGGAAGACGATGGCGGAGACGACGGACACGCTGGTGAGGCGAGGCGATGGCTGTGGCCGGGCGTTTCACGGCGGCGGGTCCATGGTGGCGTTTGGATGTGGTGGGGAACGAGGGGGAGAGGGAGAGGCGGAGATCTGGGAGGAGAGCGCGGTGTGGAGTGGGGAGGAGAACCAAGGAGGCGCGGCGCTGGCGATCTTATCCCCTCGGCGGGGTCGGCGAGGTGGTGCGAAGGGGACGCGCCCCTGTTCCTCCTGTTCATGGTGCGGTCGGGCGAACAGGGTGCGG
>NC_057795.1:210877226-210884869 GCF_018294505.1 Triticum aestivum | reverse complement strand
CTAGTTGGCCCAGGGGGGTTTGGGGGGTTTCTTTTCTCCTTTGGTTTTATTTTCACTTTTTTCCTTTTATTTATTTTCTTTTCTATTTTATTTCATTTTAAAATATTTAGGCACTTTCTAAAAAATAGTTTTCTCCACAATAATTACCGGTGCAATATTTGGAACCCACTGAACATTTTAGTTTTCAAGGTTTGAAAACTTTTGCTGTTTGACATATTTCGAATTGATTTTTGAATCGGTTTTGATCTAACGAAAGATTAACAACAGTAATGGAGGTGACGTGGCATCATTAGCGGAGTTTCACTATAGCATAATTATCCGGGCGTTACATCCTCGTAAGTGTCCTCCACCTCTACAGTAGTAGGAGGAGCTACAGAAGCATCAACAACAGTAGAATTGGTACCAGATTTGTCCTAGCTCAAGGGGAACACGCAGTGCTCGTCCCACTTGATTTGGAAAGCGACGTTGTTGTTGTTGTTGTAGAGGTGCGACAGGTGCAGCCGACGGTGGTTGTGGAAGACGCGCAAGCAATTCATTAAACTTGTCATCGAGCTTTGTTTTGAACGTCTTCTCAATGCCATTTATCTTTTCCATGGCCTCTTCAAATCTGTTTAGCACATCTTGCACCTGTCCACTCATCATTTGCTGAAATTTATCATGTAGCTGTTTGTTCGTCATGTTCTCCCAATCAGTTTCATCAGCTTGTGGTCCTGCCATGGTTAGAAACAATAGAAACACACAAGAATATGATCCTACAGACTACTAGGAAGTGTTGTTGTTGTTGCTGGTGGTGGTGTTTCACAAATCCTTCAAGCAAATCTCAAATTCTTACCAGTTCTTACCCAGCAGCAGGTGGTGATCGGCAACTGTTGCAGTCAAAACTCTAAAAGCTTGCATAGAGCGATTACGAGGGAGAGTCAAACGCATGACGTAGATGTATGTGGAACTGGGAAGGCTTATAATATGGTAGCAAAAAGGGTCATCAATAATTAATTCAGAGATGCAAAGTTGAATAAACGCTCAACGACGGTACTGTGCTGGTCCTAGGCCAGACCGTGCTAGAGACGCAATCCTAAAACACTAACAAAATCACGGCGATGCACATAAACAAGGGAGGAGCTCTCTTTGAAAAAAAATTCTCTTTTTTTTGCATTTTTTCCTCTTTTTTTTACTCCGCAAGATTTTTTTTTGAAGAAGTCTACAGATGGTCTAAAAACTGCCTAGCCAGAATTTTCCAGACTTAGTTTTTTTTAACTAGAACTATTTTTCTTCTGCGGGTGGCACAGAAGTTGGGAAGTCCTACTCTGTCATGACTTGGAGTATGGCATGATCTGGAAATCTAAAATAGAGTAACAAATACTGGACTCGGACTGGTGGCGGAGATGAATCTGGTGGAACTCGGACTGCTGGCGCGATGAATCTGGTGGAACTCGGACTGGTGGCGGATATATGTTGCAGGTGGACTCAGATTGGCGTGATGGCGGCGGATATGTGGTGGCGTATATGAACTCAGATTGGCGGCGAATATGTGGTGGTGGTATATGGCAGCAGCGAAGATGACGATGCGGTGGTGATATATGGCAGTGGCGATGATGATGATACCGTGGTGATATATGGCAGCGGCGACGTGACAGCTACAGAATAGAACTCGAAATTCTAAAGGACTAGACGCTAAGACCAACAACTCGACACGACGATGCAACCACAAATTCAACAAAACAAAACACTAAAAAGATTATGAGGAACTAACCCTAAGTTTTTTTAGCTTTTTCATGGACTGTAGGTATGAAGAACAGACTCGATCTAAACTACGAAAACTGAAAAATCTCACCGAGCAACCTGGAAATCTGAGACCACTTGATAGAGGCGAAGGTGTCCCGATGTTTCAATGAGATAGCTATCTTTTTCGTGGGAGTCGACTTTGACGATCCGACTATGAACGTGCAAAGAAGTCGCCCCTTAGCAATCGCTAAACCAACTTTCGAGGGGTTATTGACAACGCTGGAGCACGATCAACCTGACCACGAGGGTCTATTTCCTGCGAGCAAACGAAGAACAAGCAAGAAACTGAGATTGCAATCTAGATATTGCGAATATAAGATGAAAGCTTTATTGATCAAGATGGGGTTCTGTGATGTCTTGATCTGGTCGTTGAACACAAATGAGGTACGCGAAGTTGCAGCTATGGCAAACTTTTAATCGAAACAAAACCCAAAGTCTAAACGGTGCCCTAAGGGCTGTATATATGGAGGAAGAGGGGGGTGATTTCGTGGCCCTTGAAGGAGGGGTCCGAGACCAACCCTATCTCTTGTTTCCCCACACATACGGACTCTAAAAATAGCCTATACTCAAGTATTTCGAAATTACATGGCCTGGCCCAAAAATAAGGCGATGCAACACCTATAATAGCCTCTGGACGAAATTTGTGAAGTGGCATCTTGTATATTCCGTCCAAGCCTTCTTGCCTTCATTACGGTGGCTTCATAGTCCTGAAATCATCACTTGAAACCCCATTCTTGTTCCCCTTGCGCATGCCATCATCTCCATGCTTGTTCTTGCTCCAATGTTCGTCCTTCTCCAAGCTATGCTCTGCATTTGTAAACAAAACAAATGTATCCAATTTAGGCAGCATCAGATTCTCATGAACATTAGAATCATTACCAAGAAACGAAAGTACCTGGTAATTTAATTGGCGTGCACGAGCTCTAGTAATTGGTCCAGTATGTATTACGGCACGGGCTGTGGGTGTAACAATGGTATTGATGTCCTCATCATTCTGCCTCTGTTCTCCTGTAGTTACTTTCTCTTTCATTTACTTTTCTATTGTAATCACCCATCCAGAAAGAATATTAAGTGCACCTGTAAAACATTTAACAAAAATAATCATAGACCTTTCTTTCTATATCAGAATATAACAGTACTAATCAGCTAGATGGGCTGTAGATGCTTTGTTACTCAATGATAGGGCAAAACTTAGCTGTGTTCTTGACCTACCCACCAGCTACTAACCGCTCTATCCATTCCCTTCTCCAAGTGCATTCACTTTCTTTGTCGGCCCTCAAGACATAAAGCAAGATCTGTGCTTGTTAGGTTCATTCGTTCCTAATCAACGATTTTATTTTCTAGATGACCCATTTGGTTTCCGCTTCGTTACTTTCTACTCTGCTGACAGAACATCGAAGGATCTGTGTGTGACACATCGATGTCGTGAGGTACCTGTGTCTTTTTCACCATGTGCAGCTTTCAATATTTCGTGGCAGTCTCATTTCAATGGCCGACACTAAAATATTTCCTTTTAGTTGCTACTCTGCTTTACGTAAGGTAAACCATGCTTGCTATTGAAATTTGAGGTATTCATATTGCTGGATGTCTACATGCAATATTTCTTTGTATGACCATCATATTACTATCTTCATTTTTATTCTGTTTTAATGCGAGTGTCATGGACATTGACACATATTAAGGATTATCTGATAAGTAAATGAACATTGACACATATTAAGGATTGGAGTATCACCAAAGAACTAACTATGGATGGGGGTGCGCGGAAGCTTGCTATCCAGGTGCCAGAGCCATGATTTGGCCACGAGATCTTATGGGTTTCACCCCTAGCCTACCCCAACTTGTTTGGGACTAAAGGCTTTGTTGTTGTTGTTGTTGTTGTTGTTGTTGTTGTTGTTGTTGTTGTTGTTGTTGTTGTTGTTGTTGTTGTTGTTGTTTGGTGTTATTATTGTACTAATGTGATGTGTTAATATTAATGATTTTACATTGCATATTGTTTGCCTAGAAGAAGAAAAATGACTTACTCTGTATGGTAGTGGGTAAATGATGATCTGCCACTATTTCCGAGGGTTGATCTTTGAGACTGGGGTATGGTCACAGAACCTATTAGCAAAGGTCAGCCCATGACAATGCTAATGGGATACTGACTTAATTAGGAAGAAAATTCATGGGGAGAAATTGTTACTAGCCGTTTTTTGCACCTTGGAAGGGGTACATTGTTGACCTGATGTTTCATATCAAGATAGAGCCAGTTTAAGTGACTTATGCTTTCTCTACCTTTTTGGTTTCATATTTGCTTTGTGATCTTAGACATGTCGCATGTTCAATTTTTTACTTCTTGCACTGCTGGGTAAATCCATGACTTTTGCATCAGGGTCTGGTCTAGCTAGCTATCCATCCTCCATCAACCCATGTAACTACAAGAATGTTTGTTCCACCTAGCTTGAGTTGGTTATCTTGAGCTCAGTAATTAATTATGTGGTAAGTTTGTCTTGCGGATTAATAATTATATAGGCAAGCACAAGTCGCACTTTAGGATTGTTGTTACAATAACTTATTTGTGGTGTTCCTAGATTCCGGTGGTGTAGTTTAGAGTAGTCTTCTTTTAATCTGAAAAAACCGGGTTTTGTTGTCTTTAGATTAGCAAGCTGTCAGAAGATATGCCAACAAAGGACATGGAAAAATGTGAAGGGCATACAAGGAATTCCCTGGCAAATGTCCAGCATCATAAGTAATATACCTAATTCTCAAAGAACATTGAAAATGCATAATATTGCAGCATAATAAGATGGACCAGTAGAATACTTTGCTTCAAATTTAAGAGGTTAGTTTTTGCATGACCGTGTGGCGGTGGACACCTAACGGTGCTGACAGAACAATCCGCCCTGCTCTCATGGGTCAGCACTTAATAGTTAGTAGTGCACCATTCCTCAAGTGATTGTTTTATCTTGGTGTGGGGAGACCCTATTCATATAATGAACATACACCTGATAGTTATCTTTCTTTTGTATTCAGTACTTGATTTATCCTGAACTCTTAATAACCTCTGTGGATATTTTCCAATGTTGGCAGCAGTGCATTGGTTCCATTCTTATTGCTTCCTAACACGCCGCCATGGGAATGACCACATGAGATGTGAGGATCTTGAGATTAACTATTATCTTTGTGAGTAGTTTTTCTTTTTCATTTAATGGCTCTGAGGCACCGGCAAGGGAGGGCGGGATCCGGCGATCTACGGCTGGGACTCTGTGGCTGCTGCACCCTCGCTCCAGGATGGGCTTGGGCGGGCCTATGGAGTGACGGTGATGTGGCTGGCGGTGTGGCGGTGGCGGTTGCTTCATATTGCGCGCTTGCGTGGCGCTGGCGGCAGTCGGCCAGGGGGCGGAGAGTCCTGCCTGTCAGGCATGGTGGCGGCGAGTCTCGCGGCCTCTGGGCATCATGGAGGTGTCGGTGGCGGCCGTGCATGTGAGTTGGATTCCTTCGAACAGATCTAGGTGAAAACTTGCTTTCGTCTACTGCCAAGGCCGGCGGTGGCAGTGCTATCCACATCGTTCCCTTCTTGAAGGCATCACCGTGGTGAAGTTCAAGGCCACTCTCTGCTACCTCGGGGGGAAACCCTAGATCGGATGATCGGAAGACGGCGCCGCTCTGGTGTCGTTCCCCCCTTGGGGGCGTCATTCTTAGAGGTACACACGTAACCGAGGGACGAGAGGAAGGATTCTTTGGTGGAGCGGTGCGTCATCTCACTCATTGATGGCGGCAGATCTCGGCATGTAGCGACCAGACCTCAAATAGTCTGATCTCTGTGCATCAGTGTCATCCCTGGATCGGTAATGCTGACATGCACAATACTTGAAGGATTTATAACAGAGTAGCAATCACACACTTATTACATCGAATGTCTCAAAAGAGAACTTATTACAATAAATATGGCTTAAGGCCATCTAATAAATATAACAGCGGAAGGCTTGAAAGATAAGCGAGTCCATCAACTCCAACGGCATCACTGAGTATAAGACCACGACCTAAGGCACCTTACTCGTCGTCTGAAAAGTCTACAACATGAACGTTGCAGCCCAGAAACGGGTCAGCACATGGAATACGCTGGCAATGTAACACACAGAGAGTAATGAACAGAATAATGCTATACTACATGCATGTATGGCTGGTGGAAAGCTCTACGGTTACAGTTTTGCATAAAGCCAATTTTTCCCTATAGCAAAGGAATAAATTTTATTTAACTATCATGGTAGTTGTTAAACATTGAGAAGGTTCACCCAACTCAATCCCAATTAAGCATCATCATTAAAACCCCAAAAAATAAATTAAAGTAACATGATGAGATTCACATGATAATCCAGGTACTAGATACTCAAAACGTCCATAACCGGGGACACGGCTAACCATGATTAGTTTATACTCTGCAGAGGTTTGCGCACTTTTCCCCGCCAGACTCGATCTCCTCCGTTGGTATTCTCGCACTACATGGTGTTTGAGAAATGGATGACCGAGACATAGTCTTTCAGAAGCGTTTGCACCTTACGATGGGTAGACAGTTACACCTATTTTCCCCAACATCTGCTAGTCTACCACTGTAAGAGTTCACATGACTTAATCAACTATGCTAGAGCCCATAGTAGCTTGCGCCTGCACACAGAAGTTTCTAGCATGAATAATCTCATGATCCCTTTGATCCTGGGTGGCGGTCCATAGGAGAATCACACGGTACCCTGGGATTTCCAAAAATACAGGCAACACTGGGTTCTCGAGGTGCCTCAATCCACCCAGATGTGTATTAAAGTTGCCACCTTATGTAAACCATTAATTTAACAATCTCACATCTGTCATGGATACACTCACCCAATCCACGTCTACTAGCATAGCATAGCGATATAAGCAAACGTAGAAGTAACTCCCAAAGGTTTGATAATAAAACAGGTAATAGGTTCTACCTCATCTACTTTCCCAGACCCACATATTAATCAGATCCTAAACATGCAATTGTTTGAGGATTGATCTAATGCAACAAAACTGGGTAGTAAAGAGGTATGATCAAAGTGTTACTTGCCTTGCTGATGATCCGTGAAACCTAGAAACTCATAGTAGCAAGCGGCACACTCCGGGTACTCTATCGCAAACAAACAAGCATACAATAAGCACTCATCTAATGCACGGGTAAAACTCAAATAAGATATCTAACCAGAAAGTTCAACTTAAGAACTCCGGTTTGCAAAAAGAATCAAGTCAAACGAAGCAACGAAAGTCGAATGGCGAAAGAAACAAGCTTCGTTTACTAATCTGGACCTAAGTCAAATTTTACAATAGCAAAATCTTGTTTGAGTTGGTTAAACGGAAAGAGGATTTCAAGAAAAAACTCCAAGCGCTTGAATTGCCTGATTCCGATAAACGAGCAAAAAGTTATACTAGAACAAAGATCGGATCACAAATCGCGATCGAAAATAATCGCGTAAAATCTGAGAAAAAGAAAAACGGACGAATAGGCTAACGAACGAACGTTCGCTGTCTGCGCCTAAACAACGAAAACCGTTCGTTAAAACGGACGTACGAACGAACGTCCGCAAAATAGACCAAACCGAAAAAAATGAACCAGATCTAGAAAAAAAAGTATCTAGGTTTTCGAAAAAAACAATCGGTTTTTCTCGCGAAAATCGAGGTGACGGCGGCTACCTCGGGCGGCTCCGGCGAGACGACGGAGGCAGCGGTGCGGCTCCGGCGAGACGACGGCGGCAGCGGCGCAGGGCGGCGGGTGGCGGCGGCGACTCCGGCAAGGGGCGGAACGGGCGGCGGGGCGAGGGGCGGCGACGGCGGCACCGGCGGACTCACGCGGCGGCGGTGCAGCG
>NC_057795.1:210868542-210876620 GCF_018294505.1 Triticum aestivum | reverse complement strand
CACGGATCAAGGGGCGGCGGCGGCTCGGGCCCTCGCGGCTTTAAAGGCTGGCCGGGCTAGTGTCCCAGGCGGACACGGCCCGGTTAGGTCGGTATCTTTTTTAGAAAAATAATTTCACGCAGAAAAACAAATGAAAGAAATACTAAACAGATTCCAAAAATCTCGAAGTTAATTTTCCCCGTCCCCTAAAAATAAGCCGGACAAGATGAACATTTATTTGAGGCCTAAATGCAATTTTGAAAAACACGTATATTTCCTAAGTTCAAATAAAATAGCGATAAACTCCGAAATAATATCTTATTTGATTTTATTATTAAATCCTCAATATTTCTTTATTTTGGGAAAGTCATTTTATTCCCTTTCTTTTATTTTTGTATAAGAAATATTCGAAGATAAAATAATTAAAATCAAATGATCCTATTTTCAAAATTTGAGAAAACTCAAATATGAAAATAACGAAATCTCCAACTCTCTCCGTGGGTCCTTGAGTTGCATGAGATTTCTAGGATCAAACCAAAATGCAATAAAATATGATATGCAAATATGATCTATTGTATAACATTCCAAATTGAAAATTTGGGATGTTACAAACCTACCCCTGTTAAGATGAATCTTTCCCTCGAGATTCGGGTTGGCTAGAAAATAGGTGAGGGTGGTCCTTCAGTAGATCTTCCTCTCGCTCCCAGGTGGCTTCATCCTCGGTATGGTGGCTCCACTGAACTTTGCAAAACTTGATAACCTTGTTGCGCGTGACTCGGCTGGCAAACTCGAGAATCTTGACTGGTTTCTCCTCATAGGTCAAATCACTATCCAGCTGAATCGCTTCCAGTGGCACTGTATCTCTCAGCGGTATATCAGTCATCTCCGCGTGGCACTTTTTCAACTGGGAAACGTGGAAACATCATGAACTCCTGACAATCCTTCGGGCAACTCCAACTTGTAAGCAACTTCTCCCATACGGTCCAAAACTTTGTATGGTCCCACAAAACATGGCGCTAACTTTCCCTTAACTCCAAAACGCTTAACTCCTCGAAGTGGGGATACACGAAGATAAACTCTGTCTCCAACTTTGTAAACTGTCTCCTTGCGTTTAGAATCTGCATAGCTCTTCTGCCTGGACTGGGCTACCTTGAGCCTATCGCGAATCAACTTCACATTCTGTTCAGACTCCTTAATCAAATCCGGTCCAAACAACTGATGGTCTCCAACTTCATCCCACAACAATGGTGTCCTGCACCTCCTTCCGTACAAGGCTTCGAAAGGGGCCACCTTCAAACTGGATTGATAACTGTTGTTGTAAGAGAACTCTGCATATGGCAAATTGTCATCCCAACTAGATCCATAATCTAGCGCACAAGCTCTCAACATGTCCTCCAGAATCTGATTGACTCTCTCAGTTTGTCCATCTGTCTGTGGATGAAAGGTTGTACTGAACTCTAGCTTGGTACCCAAACTTTCGTGCAACTTATTCCAGAACTTTGAGGTAAACTGGGTTCCTCTATCTGATACAATGGTCCTCGGAACTCCATGCAGACATAAGATCCTAGTCATGTATATCTTCGCCAACTTAGCACTGGTGTAAGTGGTCTTCACTGGGATGAAATGAGCTACCTTCGTCAATCGATCGACTACAACCCCTATTGAGTCATAGCCTGAACGGGTCCTGGGCAATCCCGTAATAAAAATCCATGCCTAGCTTATCCCACTTCCATTCGGGTATCGGCAATGGCTGTAGCAATCATGTTGGCTTCTGATGCTCTGCCTTCACTCTTTGACATACATCACAAACTGCTACATACTCTGCAATATCTTTCTTCATTCCGGTCCACCAGAAAGTGTCCTTCAAATCCAAATACATCTTTGTGTTTCCTGGGTGAATCGAATATGGCGAATCATGGGCCTCTTGTAGAATCAACTTCCTGATCTCCGGGTCATTAGGCACATAAACGCGGTCCTCAAACCATAGGGTATCGTGCTCATCCTCACGAAATCCTTTAGCCTTTCCTTTGCTCATCTTCTTATTTATCTCGGCAATCTCCTTGTCGGTCTTCTGAGCTTCTCTGATCTTGTCCATCAAAGTAGACTGAATCTCCAATGCTACTACATAGCCTCTCGGGACTATCTCCAAACATAGCTCGCGAAGATCCTCGGCTAACTCCTTAGGTAACTCTCCGGTCATGAGTGTGTTGACATGGCTCTTGAGGCTCAACGCATCGGCTACTACGTTAGCCTTTCCGGGGTGATAATGCAATCTCATATCATAATCCTTAATGAGTTCTAACCATCTCCTTTGCTTGAGATTCAACTCCTTCTGTGTGAAGATGTACTTCAAACTATTGTGATCCATGTACACCTCACAATGGTTTCCGATGAGAAAATGTCTCCATGTCTTCAATGCATGCACTACGGCTGCTAACTCCAAATCATGTGTGGCATAATTCAACTCATGGGGCTTAAGTTGTCGTGAGGCATACGAAACAACTCTTCCCTCCTGCATAAGCACTGCTCCAAGTCCTCGATGAGAAGCATCGCAATATACTTCATAATCCTTGCGCTGATCAGGCAGAATCAACACTGGTGATGTAACCAAACGTTTCTTCAACTCCTGGAAACTGGCCACACATTCCTCAGTCCAATTGAACTTGGTGTCCTTCTTCAACAACTCCGTCATGGGCTTCGCATTCTTCGAAAAATTCTCAATGAACCTCCGGTAGTATCCTGCGAGTCCAAGAAAACTCCGGATCTCTCCAACTGTCGTTGGGGCTTCCCAATTTGTCACAGTGACAACTTTGGTGGGGTCTACTGCTATTCCTTCTTGGGATATAACATGTCCGAGAAATCCAACTTCCTTCAACCAAAATTCACACTTGCTGAACTTGGCATATAACTGATGTTCTCTAAGATTCCCAAGTACCAAACGCAAATGCTCCTTATGCTCCTCTTCATTCTTTGAGTAGAACAAAATATCATCAATGAAGACCACGACGAACTTATCCAGAAACTCCATAAACACCTTGTTCATCATGTTCATGAAATAGGCAGGTGCGTTAGTAAGACCAAATGACATAACGGTATACTCATATAGCCCGTACCTGGTGGTAAAAGCTGTCTTTGGTATATCCTGCTCTCGAATCTTCAGCTGGTGGTATCCTGATCGCAGATCGATCTTGGAAAATACCTTAGCTCCTTGCAACTGGTCAAACATATCATTGATCATCGGCAGTGGATACTTGTTCTTGATTGTCACTTCATTCAGTCCTCGATAATCAACAACCATCCTCAATGATCCATCCTTCTTCTCCACTAGAAGCACTAGCGATCCCCAAGGTGACGAACTTGGGTGAATATAGCCTTTATCCAGTAGCTCCTTAATTTGCTTCTTAATTTCCTCCAAATATTTTGCGGGCATCCTGTACGGTCTCTTAGATATCGGCCCTGTGCCTGGCAAAAGCTCAATCAAAAACTCAATGTCTCTGTCCGGTGGCATGCCTGGCAACTCTTCTGGAAATACGTCAGGGAAATCCTTCACCACTAGCACTTCCTCTTGTACAACTCCTGATAAGGAATTCACTTGAGTCCTGTTCGGCTCGTGCCGGGATACATACTTGATCCTTCTTCCTTCTCGGGTGGTAAGAAAAATTGACTTACTGGCGCAATCGATGTTTCCTCCATACATTGATAGCCAATCCATACCCAGAATCACATCCAAACCTTGCGACTCCAAAATGATTAAATCCGAGGGGAAAACATGCCTACCTATGGTCAATGGCACTTGAAAACATCCTTGACTGGCCATATACTCCGCTCCTGCTGAGCTTACTAACATAGGTGTTCTAAGAACCTTGGTGGGCAGTTTATACTTATCCGCAAATCCCCTTGATATGTATGAATGTGATGCACCAGTATCAAAAAGAATTATTGCAGTAAATGGCTTAACCAAAAACTTACCTATTACTGCATCAGATTGGGCTTCAACCTCCTCCATGTTAACGTGGTTCACCTGTCCCCTATTGAAAGGGTTCGGTTTCTTCCCAGAGCTTCCATTGTCGTTTCCATTTTTAGCTTCAGGACATTCATTGGCATAATGTACAGTCTTCTAGCACTTATAGCAAGTGACGTGGCTCAGGTCCTTCTTGGCTGGGGTTGGTGGGTTGGTACGGTTATGGCCGTTGCTTCCTCCATTCCCATTACCATTCTTGGGGCCACTATGGTTGTGCGAGCTCCCTCCTCCATGGGTATGCTGAAAAAGTCCTCCCGAGTTCAGGGCAAAGCAAGGCTTCTGCTGAGCTCCAGAATTGTATTTCCCATGTCCATACTTCCTCTTGCGGTTGTCAATCTGCTGCTGCTTCCCTTCAATCATGAGCGCTCTATCTACCAACTCCTGGTAGTTGTTAAAGGTTGATACCATCAACTGCATGCTTAGCTCATCATTCAGTCCTTCTAGAAACTTCTCCTGCTTAGCTGCATCCGTAGCGACATCATCTGGGCATAACGTGCTAGCTTACTAAAGTCATCCACATACTGGCCAACTGTACGTCCTCCTTGGCGCAAGTTGCGAAACTCACGCTTCTTTATGGCCATAGCTCCTGCGGAGACATGAGCAGTACGGGAAGCCTGCTGAAACTGGTCACATGTGACAGTGTCGATGGGATAAGTGGTTGTGAAATTCTCCCACCATGATGTTGCGGGTCCATCAAGCTGATGTGTGGCAAAACGCACCTTCTCCGCATCTGTGCATCCTGCAGTGGTCAATTCCCTACCCATTTTACGGAGCCAATCATCTGCAACTATCGGCTCAGTGCTACTGGAGAACACCGGCGGATTCAGCCTCAAGAAACGGGATAAGTGATCAACAGGTGGTGGTGGTGGTGGGTTGTTGTTGTTGTTGTTGTTGTTGTTGTTGTTGTTGTTGTTGTTGTTGTTGTTGTTGTTGTTGTTGTTGTTCCCCTAATTCTAATTTTGGACTAGCATCTGCATCAATGCATTCTGTTGCTAGATCAACTGAGTGAGCTCCGGTGGGAAAGCAAATCCATTGTCACGTATTGGAGGCATTTGAGGGTTTAGAAAAGATGAGAATATAGAATAGAATGAGGTCTATAGAGGAAAACACTACCCATATGCACATGAGACAAATGCAATCAACATCACTTCAATCAATCCAAACAAGGGCATACAACGGTCTAACTATCATTACAAAAGTGCTCGGACTATACTATATACATGGGGGAATACTACTACTGTTATGGTGGTCGACTAGAAAAATTGGTCGGTCGAAGACTCCATGATATCTGCTCCAGCTTCATCAACAAAGTCATCATCACTATCGTCTGGGTCTGAGTCGGTGTTGTCGATGATGATGTAGTTCTCCGGGCAAGTGCAATCGTCGTCTTCTCCTCCAGTCGCGGGGAATCCCATGAATACCTTTAGCTTCTTCTTCAGATCATCATTCTTCTCCACGAGTGTCGTCATTTCCTCCTCATATCCATCGCGTGTAGACTTAAGTTCTTCTTCCAGCTTCGTGATCTTGGTCAATGCCTTCTTCAGATCTATCATGCCTGCACACATCTGGTTCTCCTGGCGACGAATGTGCTGGTTTAGCTCCTGGATGAAAGCTACAATTGATCTATCCTTCCTGGTATTGATCATCTCCCATTGCTCATCTCGGTGCCCACAAATCTGGTAGATTCTATCCTTGACATCCTTGTGGTAAACTTCTCCAATGCGTCCCATGGTAATATGGGCTGCCATGCTCTTTCCTAGACTCCAGGTTGGTGCATCAAAGGAAAACTCTATGGGCTCAGTGACGGGCATGAACATCCTTCCTGGAACTTGAACTTGAATCATCCAATGCTCCTCTTCGGGTAAAGTGGCGATGTAGGTCCCGGTGAAGCTAGGCACTCCGATGTTCAGGTATCTAGTGACTTCCTTCAAGTGGCATCCGAAGGGTGTATCTTCATCCGGTTGCGTGAACTTGTTCCTTGCATCCGCCATCCTAAAAGAGTAGAAAAGGAGAGGTGTCAGAAATGAGAAGAGAGTAGTGATCCAGGGCTTTAGCTTAGTGGTCGTGTCCTACAGTCAGCATGGGCTCAGATACCATCTTGTAGCAACCAGACCTCAAACAGTCTGATCTATGTGCATCAGTGTCATCCCTGGATCGGTAATGCTGACACGCACAGTACTTGAAGGATTTATAACAGAGTAGCAATCACACACTTATTACATCGAATGTCTCAAAAGAGAACTTATTACAATAAATATGGCTTAAGGCCATCTAATAACGATAACAGCGGAAGGCTTGGAAGATAAGCGAGTCCATCAACTCCAACGGCATCACTGAGTATAAGACCACGACCTAAGGCACCTTACTCGTCGTCTGAAAAGTCTGCAACATGAACGTTGCAGCCCAGAAACGGGTCATCACATGGAATATGCTGGCAATGTAACACATAGAGAGTAATGAACAGAATAATGCTATACTACATGCATGTATGGCTGGTGGAAAGCTCTATAGTTACAGTTTTGCATAAAGCCAATTTTTCCCTACAACAAAGGAATAAATTTTATTTAACTATCATGGTGGTTGCTAAATATTGAGAAGGTTCACCCAACTCAATCCCAATTAAGCATCATCATTAAAACCCAACAAATTAAATTAAAGTAACATGATGAGATTCACATGATAATCCAGGTACTAGATACTCAAAACATCCATAACCGGGGACACGGCTAACCATGATTAGTTTATACACTCTGCAGAGATTTGCGCACTTTTCCACGCAAGACTCGATCTCCTCCGTTAGTATTCTCACACTACATGGTGTTTGAGAAACGGATGACCGAGACATAGTCTTTCAGAAGTGTTTGCACCTTACGATGGGTAGACAGTTACACCTACTTTCCCCTACATATGCTTGTCTACCACTGTAAGAGTTCACATGACTTAATCAACTATGCTAGAGCCCATAGTAGCTTGCGGCTGCTCACGGAAGTTTCTAGCATGAATAATCTCATGATCCCTTTGAGCCTGGGTGGCGGTCCATAGGAGAATCACACGGTACCCCGAGATTTCCAAAAATACAGGCAACAATGGGTTCCCCAGGTGCCTCAATCCACCCAGATGTGTATTAAAGTGGCCACCTTATGTAAACCATTAATTTAACAATCTCACATATGTCATGGATACACTCACCCAATCCACGTCTACTAGCATAGCATAGCGATATAAGCAAACGTAGAAGTAACTCCCAAAGGTTTGATAATAAAACAGGTAATAGGTTCTACCTCATCTACTTTCCCAGACCCACATATTAATCAGATCCTAATCATGCAATTGTTTGAGGACTGATCTAGTGCAATAAAACTGGGTAGTAAAGAGGTATGATCAAAGTGTTACTTGCTTACTGATGATCCGTGAAACCTAGAGACTCGTAGTAGCAAGCGGCGCACTTCAGGTACTCTATCGTAAACAAACAAGCATACAATAAGCACTCATCTAATGCACGGGTAAAACTCAAATAAGAGATCTAACCAGAAAGTTCAACCTAAGAACTCTGGTTTGCAAAAAGAATCAAGTCAAACGAAGCAACGAAAGTCAGACGGCAAAAGAAACAAGCTTCATTTACTAATCTGGACCTAAGTCAAATTTTATAGTAGCAAAATCCTGTTTGAGTTGGTTAAACGGAAAGAGGGTTTTGAAACGAAACTCTAGGCGCTTGAATCGCCTGATTCCGATAAACGAGCGAAAAGTTATACTAGAACGAAGATCGGATCAGAAATCGCGATCGGAAATAATCGCGGAAAATCCGAGAAAAAGAAAAACGAACGAACGTTCGCTGTCTGCGGCTAAACGACGAAAACCGTTCGTTAAAACGAACGTACGGATGAACGTCCGTAAAATAGACTAAACCGAAAAAATAAACCGAATCAGATCTAGAAAAAAAACGTATCTAGGTTTTCCAAAAAAAACAATCGGTTTTTCTCGCGACCAAGGCGACGGCGGCTACCTCGGGCGGCTCCGGCGAGACGACGGCGGTGGCGGCTCCGGCGACGGGTGGCGGGGTGAGGGGCGGCGGCGGCGG
>NC_057795.1:210733692-210868124 GCF_018294505.1 Triticum aestivum | reverse complement strand
GCGGCGGCTGGCAGCGGCGTGGCGCGCGAATCAAGGAGTGGCGACGACTAGGGTTTCAGGCTGGGGTAGCGGCGGCTCGAGCCCTCGCGGCTTTAAAGGCCGGCCGGGCTAATGTCCCAGGCGGACACGACCTGGTTAGGTCGGTGTCTTTTTTTAAAATAATTTCGTGCAGAAAAACAAATAAAAGAAATACTAAACGGACTCCAAAAATCCCGAAATAAATTTTCTCCGTCCTCTAAAAATAAGCCGGACAATATGAACATTTATTTGGGGCCTAAATGCAATTTTGAAAAACGCATATTTTTCCTAAATTCAAATAAAATAGCGATAAACTCCAAAATAAAATCTTATTTGATTTTATTATTAAATCCTCAATATTTCTTTATTTTGGGAAAGTCATTTTATTCCCTCTCTTTTATTTTTGTATAAGAAATATTCGAAGATAAAATAATTAAAATCAAATGATCCTATTTTCAAAATTTGAGAAAACTTAAACATGAAAATAACAAAATCTCCAACTCTCTCCGTGGGTCCTTGAGTTGCGTGAGATTTCTAGGATCAAACCAAAATGCAATAAAATATGAAATGCAAAGATGATCTATTGTATAACATTCCAAATTGAAAATTTGGGATGTTACACGGTGGCATGGCGCCGTGGTGACTCGGCGTCCGATGCGCGGAGATGGACTTGCGCAGGTGGGTGACGTGGTCTGGCGACGTGGTGGCATCAACGGCGGCTTGACCGCGCAAGGTAGATGCAGCAGTACAGGTCTGAAGATGGATTGGTGGCAGGTGGCTGCGGCGGCCTCATACCCGACAGACGTCTTGGTTGAGGAGTGCGTCGGACCGGTGGGTGCCTACCCGGCAGGCGTCCTGGATGGGACCTCGGGTCTTAGATGTTAGGTTTGGCTGTAAGGTCTATTTGGTATTAGGCCCAGACTATCAGCATCCCTTCATCATTTGGATAGGAGTAGCGACAGATGTTGCATATACGGTGGCTTTAGTCTTACTGTTGTATTACTTTTTAAGGTCTTGTGTGAACATTTAATAAAGTGGCTGCATGCATCGTCCAAATGCAGAGGCTGGGGGTTTTCCTCCTTTTTTAGAAAAAAGAATAGCAAGTGACTGGTGAAAGATGGTATGCAATTCTTCATCAATTTTTCAACCTATGGAGAGTATGATTCTTGCATACAATATGCCTTTACCTGTTTCTTGGTGGTCCTGATCAATGTTTATTTTTTTCATGTCTTATCTAGATTTAGGACAAATCAAGTTTGGAGAGAATTGTGTATTTATCATGATAATCATATTCGGTTCTCAAAATTGTAGTGGGATGAATTGCTTGCTTCTTGAGTTGAACAACTTTTAGCTTGCCAAAACTTCTGTATATATACATATGTATCTATACCCTTCAATCTCTCTACTTGCTTCTGTCTTAGGCTTCTCTCCCTCTATATTTGATTTCTTTTATAGTCTGTCACTCCATTGTTGTTTGAGTGCATCTGACCCTGATGTGGCCTACAGGCTCCAGCAGTTGCAGCCTGCAGGAAACCGTCCCCCTTCTATGTTTTTTCTCTACCTTAGATTGCTCTTGCTTTGTGTAAGTGCTTAATGTGTACTTGGCTGCTTGCACTGGACAGAGATGAGTGGCAGCAAGTGGTAGAAGAAATGCACTGGACAAAGATGTGCTTGTCATATTGTTTGGTAAGCCAACAACCAACTTGGAGAAAGGCAGTCTGATCTTACCGATCTGACTTAGTGCTTATAGGCTGCTTGCAAGTTTGAGAGGTCCAACTTGCAAGCAAAATCAAACATTAGAAACGCTACTCAGGAATAGGTGTGATATTGCTTCAAAACTTCAGAATGTTTATGTGTAAAATTGGGCAGAGGTGCTAATGAAAAATCACCAGGCGTTGAATAGTTCAAGAAACATGTATCTATTTTATATGTTCATATTTTGAAGCACCTAGGATTAAAATGTATGGATGGCGCGCAACTGATATTGTAGATGATACTCAACTGATATTGTACACTACAAGAAATCTGTTAATACGTGACGGACCTGACCCGTCACAGATCAGTGAAAAACTTGTTGGGGAACGTAGTAATTTCAAAAAAATTCCTATGCACACGCAAGATCATGGTGATGCATAGCAACGAGAGGGGAGAGTGTTGTCCATGTACCCTCGTAGACCGTAAGCGGAAGCGTTATGATAACGCGGTTGATGTAGTCGTACACCTTCACGATCCGACCAATCCAAGCACCGAACGTACGGCACCTCCGAGTTCAGCACACATTTAGCTCGATGACGATCCCCGGACTCCGATCCAGCAAAGTGTCGGGGATGAGTTCCGTCAGCACGACGGTGTGGTGATGATGATGATGTTCTACCGATGCAGGGCTTCACCTAAGCACCGCAACGATATGACCGAGGTGGAATATGGTGGAGGGGGCACCGCACACGGCTAAGGAACGATCACGAAGATCAACGTGTGTGTCTATGGGGTGCCCCTTGCCCCCGTATATAAAGGAGTGGAGGAGGGAGAGGGCCGGCCCTCTCTATGGCGCACCCTAGGGGAGTCCTACTCCCACCGGGAGTAGGATTCCCCCTTTCCTAGTAGAACTAGGAGTCCTTCCATGTAGTAGGAGTAGGAGAGAAGGAAAGGGAAGAGAGAAGGGAAGGAAGGAGGGGGCGCAGCCCCTCCCCCTAGTCCAATTCGGACTAGGCCTTGGGGGGGGGGGCGCGGCCTGCCCTAGGCAGCCCCTCTCTCTTTCCCGTATGGCCCAATAAGGCTCAATACTTCTCCCGGCGAATTCCTGTAACTCTCCTGTACTCTGAAAAATACCCGAATCACTCAGAACCTTTCCGAAGTCCGAATATAGTCGTCCAATATATCGATCTTTACGTCTCGACCATTTCGAGACTCCTCGTCATGTCCCCGATCTCATCCGGGACTCCAAACTCCTTCGGTACATCAAAACTCATAAACTCATAATATAACTGTCATCAAAACCTTAAGCGTGCGGACCCTACGGGTTCGAGAACTATGTAGACATGACCTAGAACTATTATTGGTCAATAACCAATAGCGGAACCTGGATGCCCATATTGGCTCCTACATATTCTACGAAGATCTTTATCGGTCAAACCGCATAACAACATACTTTGTTCCCTTTGTCATCGGTATGTTACTTGCCCGAGATTCGATCGTCGGTATCCAATACCTAGTTCAATCTCGTTACCGGCAAGTCTCTTTACTCGTTACGTAATGCATCATTCCGTAACTAACTCATTAGCTACATTGCTTGCAAGGCTTATAGTGATGCGCATTACTGAGAGGGCCCAGAGATACCTCTCCGACAATCGGAGTGACAAAACCTAATCTCGAAATACGCCAACCCAACATTTACCTTTGGAGACACCTGTAGTACTCCTTTATAATCACCCAGTTACGTTGTGACATTTGGTAGCACCCAAAGTGTTCCTCCGGTAAACGAGAGTTGCATAATCTCATAGTTACAAGAACATGTATAAGTCATGAAGAAAGCAATAGCAACATACTAAACGATCAAGTGCTAGGCTAACGGAATGGGTCATGTCAATCACATCATTCTCCTAATGATGTGATCCCATGAATCAAATGACAACACATGTCTATGGTTAGGAAACATAACCATCTTTGATTAATGAGCTAGTCAAGTAGAGGCATACTAGTGACTATATGTTTGTCTATGTATTCACACATGTATCATGTTTCCGGTTAATA
Organism: Triticum aestivum; assembly: GCF_018294505.1. Lineage (NCBI taxonomy): Eukaryota > Viridiplantae > Streptophyta > Magnoliopsida > Poales > Poaceae > Triticum > Triticum aestivum. Next base: position 210,864,356 of record NC_057795.1, on the reverse strand, counting down.
CAATTCTAGCATGAATAATAAACATTTATCATGATATAAGGAAATAAATAATAACTTTATTATTGCCTCTAGGGCATATTTCCTTCAGTCTCCCACTTGCACTAGAGTCAATAATCTAGTTCACATCGCCATGTGATTTAACACCAATATTCATATCTGTATATGATTAACACCCATAGTTCACATCGTCATGTGACCAACACCCAAAGGGTTTACTAGAGTCAATAATCTAGTTCACATCGCTATGTGATAAACACCCAAAGTGTACTAAGGTGTGATCATGTTTTGCTCGTGAGAGAAGCTTAGTCAACGGGCCTGTCATATTCAGAGCTGTATGTATTTTGCAAATATTCTATGTCTACAATGTTCTGCACGGAGCTACTCTAGCTAATTGCTCCCAATATGTATCCAGATTGAGACTTAGAGTCATCTGGATCGGTGTAAAAGCTTGCACCGATGTAACTCTTTACGATGGGCTCTTTTATCACCTCCATAATCGAGAAATATTTCCTTAGTCCTCACTAAGGATATTCTTGACCAATGTCCAGTGATCTACTCCTAGATCACTATTCTACTCCCTTGCCAAATTCAGAGCAAGGTATACAATAGGTCTGATACATAGCATAGCATACTTTATAGAACCTATGCTGAGGCATAGGGAATGACTTTCATTCTCTTTCTATTTTCTGTTGTGGTCGGGATTTGAGTCTTACTCAATTTCATACCTTTGCAACACAGGCAAGAACTCTTTCTTTGACTGTTCCATTTTGAACTACTTCAAAATCTTGTCAAGGTATGTACTCATTGAAAATCTTATCAAGCGTCTTGATCTATCTCAATAGATCTTGATGCTCAATATCTAAGTAGCTTTGTCGAGGTCTTTCTTTGAAAAATCTCCTTTCAAACACTCTTTTATGCTTTGCAGAATAATTCTACATTATTTTTGATCAACAATATGTCATTCACATATACTTATCAGAAATGTTGTAGTGCTCCCACTCACTATCTTGTAAATACAGGCTTCACCGCAAGTCTGTATAAAACTATATGCTTTGATCAACTTATCAAAGCGTATATTCCAACTCCGAGATGCTTGCACCAGTCCATAGATGGATTGCTGGAGCTTGCATATTTTGTTAGCACCTTTAGGATTGACAAAACCTTCTGGTTGCATCATATATAACTCTTCTTTAAGAAAACCATTAAGGAATGCAGTTTTGACATCCATTTGCCAGATTTCATAAATTGTGGCAATTGCTAACATGATTCGGATAGACTTAAGCATCGCTACAGTTGAGAAAATCTCATTGTAGTCAACACCTTGAACTTGTCAAAAAAAACTTTTTTGCGACAAGTCAAGCTTTGTAGATAGTAACACTACTATCAATGTCCGTCTTCCTCTTGAAGATCCATTTATTTTTCTTATGGTTTGCCGATTATCGAGCAAGTCCACCAAAGTCCATACTTTGTTCTCATACGTGGATCCCATCTCAGATTTCATGGCCTCCATCCATTTTGCGGAATCTGGGCTCATCATCACTTCCTCATAGTTCGTAGGTTCATCATGGTCTAGTAACATGACTTCCAGAATAGGATTACCGTACCACTCTGTTGCGGATCTTACTCTGGAAGACCTACGAGGTTTGGTAGTAACTTGATCTGAAGTTTTATGATCATCATCATTAACTTCCTCACTAATTGGTGTAGGAATCACTGGAACTGATTTCAGTGATGAACTACTTTCCAATAAGGGAGAAGGTACAACTACCTCATCAAGTTCTACTTTCCTCCCACTCACTTCTTTCGAGAGAAACTCCTTCTCTAGAAAGGATCCGAATTTAGCAACGAAAATCTTGCCCTCAGATCTGTGATAGAAGGTGTACCCAACAGTCTCTTTTGGGTATCCTATGAAGACACATTTCTCCGATTTGGGTTCGAGCTTATCTGGTTGAAGTTTCTTCACATAAGCATCGCAACCCCAAACTTTAAGAAACGACAACTTTGGTTTCTTGCCAAACCACAGTTCATATGCTGTCGTCTCAACGGATTTAGATGGTGCCCTTTTAACGTGAATGCAGCTGTCTCTAATGCATAACCCCAAAACAATAATGGTAAATCAGTAAGAGACATCATAGATCACACCATATCCAATAAAGTGCGGTTACGACGTTCAGACACACCATAACGTTGTGGTGTTCCAGGTGGCGTGAGCTGTGAAACTATTCCACATTGTTTTAATTGAAGACCAAACTCATAACTCAAATATTCGTCTCCGTGATTAGATCGCAGAAACTTTATTTTCTTTTTACGATGATTTTTCCACTTCACTCTGAAATTCTTTGAACCTTTCAATTATTTCAGACTTATGTTTCATCAAGTAGATATACCCATATCTGCTCAAATCATCTTGTGAAGGTCAGAAAATAACGATACTTGCCACGAGCATCAACACTCATTGGATCGCATACATCTTATGTATTATTTCCAATAAGTCAGTAGCTTGTTCCATTGTTCCAGAGAACGGAGTTTTAGTCATCTTGCCCAAAAGGCACGGTTCGCAAGCATCAAATGATTCATAACCAAGTGATTCCAAAAATCCATCTTTATGGAGTTTCTTCATGCGCTTTACACCGATATGACCCAAACGGCAGTACCACAAATAAGTTGCACTATCATTATTAACTTTGCATATTTTGGCATCAATATTATGAATATGTGTATCACTACGATCGAGATCCAACAAACTATTTTCATTGGGTGTATAACCATCGAAGGTCTTATTCATGTAAACAGAATAACAATTATTCTTTAACTTCAAATGAATAACTGTATCACAATAAACATGATCAAATCATATTCATGCTCAACGCAAACGCTAAATAACATTTATTTAGGTTTAACACTAATCTCGAAAATATAGGGAGTGTGTGATGATGATCATATCAATCTTGGAACTATTTCCAACACTCATCGTCACTTCCCCTCAACTAGTCTCTGTTTATTATGTAACTCCTGTTTCGAGTTACTAATCTTAGCAACCGAACAAGTATTAAATACTCAGGGGTTACTATAAACACTAGTAAGGCACACATCAAACACTTGTATATCAAATATACCCTTGTTCACTTTGCCATCCTTCTTATCCACCAAATATTTAGGGCATTTCCGCTTCTAGTGACCATTTCCTTTGCAGTGTAAGCACTCAGTTTCAGGCTTTGGTCTAGCTTTGGTCTTCTTCACGGGAGTGACAACTTGCTTGTCATTCTACTTGAAGTTCCCCTTTCTTTCCCTTTGCCCTTTTCTTGAAACTAGTGATCTTGTCAACCATCAACACTTGATGCTCTTTCTTGATTCCTAACTTTGTCGATTTCAACATCACGAAGAGATCGAGAATTGTTTTCGTCATCCCTTGCATACTATAGTTAATCACAAAGTTCTACTAACTTGGTGATGGTGACTAGAGAACTCTGTCAATCACTATCTTATCTGGAAGATTAACTCCCACTTGATTCAAGCGATTGAAGTACCCAGACAATCAGAGCACATGCTCACTAGTTGAGCGATTCTCCTCCATCTTTTAGCTATAGAACTTGTTGGAGACTTCATATCTCTCAACTCGGGTATTTTCTTAAAATATTAACTTCAACTCCTGGAACATCTCATATGGTCCATGACGTTCAAAACGTCTTTGAAGTCCCGATTCTATGCCGTTAAGCATGGTGCACTAAACTATCAAGTAGTCATCATATTGAGCTAGCCAAACGTTCATAACGTCTGCATCTGCTCCTGCAATAGGTCTGTCACCTAGCAGTGCATTAAGGACATAATTCTTCTGTGCAGCAATGAGGATAAACCTCAGATCACGGATCCAATCTGCATCATTGCTACTAACATTTTTCAACACAATTTTCTCTAGGAACATATCAAAATAAACATATGAAAGCAACAATGCAAGCTATTGATTTACAACATAATTTGCAAAATACTACCAGGACTAAATTCATGATAAATTTAAGTTCAATTAATCATATTACTAAAGAACTCCCACTTAGACAGACATCTCTCTAGTCATCTAAGTGATTACGTGATCCAAATCAACTAAACCATGTCCGATCATCACGTGAGATGGAGTAGTTTTAATGGTGAACATCACTATGTTGATCATATCTACTATATGATTCACGTTCGACCTTTCGGTCTCCGTGTTCCGAGGCCATATCTGTATATGCTAGGCTCGTCAAGTTTAACCTGAGTATTCCGCGTGTGCAACTGTTTTGCACCCGTTGTATTTGAACGTAGAGCCTATCACACCCGATCATCACGTGGTGTCTCAGCACGAAGAACTTTCGCAACGGTGCATACTCAGGGAGAACACTTCTTGATAATTTAGTGAGAGATCATCTTAAAATGCTACCGTCAATCAAAGCAAGATAAGATGTATAAAGGATAAACATCACATGCAATCAATATAAGTGATATGATATGGCCATCATCATCTTGTGCTTGTGATCTCCATCTTCGAAGCACCGTCGTGATCACCATCGTCACCGGCGTGACACCTTGATCTCCATCGTAGCATCGTTGTCGTTACGCCATCTATTGCTTCTATGACTATCGCTACCGCTTAGTGATAAAGTAAAGCAATTACAGGGCGTTTGCATTTCATACAATAAAGCGACAACCATATGGCTCCTGCCAGTTGCCGATAACTTCGGTTACAAAACATGATCATCTCATACAATAAAATATAGCATCACGTCTTGACCATATCACATCACAACATGCCCTGCAAAAACAAGTTAGACGTCCTCTACTTTGTTGTTGCAAGTTTTACGTGGCTGCTACGGGCTGAGCAAGAACCGTTCTTACCTACGCATCAAAACCACAATAATAGTTCGTTAAGTTAGTGCTGTTTTAACCTTCGCAAGGACCGGGCGTAGCCACACTCGGTTCAACTAAAGTTGGAGAAACTGACACCCGCTAGTCACCTGTGTGCAAAGCACGGCGGTAAAACCAGTCTCGCGTAAGCGTACGCGTAATGTCGATCCGGGCCGCTTCATCCAGCAATACTGCTGAACCAAAGTATGACATGCTGGTAAGCAGTATGACTTGTATCGCCCACAACTCACTTGTGTTCTACTCGTGCGTATAACATCTACGCATAAAACCTAGGCTCGGATGCCACTGTTGGGGAACGTAGTAATTTCAAAAAATTTCCTACGCACACGCAAGATCATGGTGATGCATAGCAACAAGAGGGGAGAGTGTTGTCCACGTACCCTCGTAGACCGTAAGCGGAAGCGTTATGACAACGCGGTTGATGTAGTCGTACGTCTTCACGATCCGACCGATCCAAGCACCGAACGTACGGCACTACGAGTTCAGCACACATTTAGCTCGATGACGATCCCTGGACTCCGATCCAGCAAAGTGTCGGGGATGAGTTCCGTCAGCATGACGGCATGGTGACGATGATGATGTTCTACCGATGCAGAACTTCACCTAAGCACCGCAACAATATGACCGAGGTGGAATATGGTGGAGGGGGGCACCGCACACGGCTAAGGAACGATCACGAAGATCAACTTGTGTGTCTATGGGGTGCCCCTTGCCCCCGTATATAAAGGAGTGGAGGAGGGAGAGGGCCGGCCCTCTCTATGGCGCGCCCTAGGGGAGTCCTACTCCCACCGGGAGTAAGATTCCCCCTTTCCTAGTAGAACTAGGAGTCCTTCCATGTAGTAGGAGTAGGAGAGAAGGAAAGGGAAGAGAGAAGGGAAGGAAGGAGGGGGCGCAACCCCTCCCCCTAGTCCAATTCGGACTAGGCCTTGGGGGGGCGCGCGGCCTGCCCTAGGCAGCCCCTCTCTCTTTCCCGTATGGCCGAATAAGGCCCAATACTTCTCCCGGCGAATTCCCGTAACTCTTCGGTACTCTGAAAAATATCCGAATCACTCGGAACCTTTCCGAAGTCCGAATATAGTCGTCCAATATATCGATCTTTATGTCTCGACCATTTCGAGACTCCTCGTCATGTCCCCGATCTCATTCGGGACTCCGAACTCCTTCGGTACATCAAAACTCATAAACTCATAATATAACTGTCATCAAAACCTTAAGCGTGCGGACCCTACGGGTTCGAGAACTATGTAGACATGACCTAGAACTATTCTTGGTCAATAACCAATAGCGGAACCTGGATGCCCATATTGGCTCCTACATATTCTACGAAGATCTTTATCGGTCAAACCGCATAACAACATACTTTGTTCCCTTTGTCATCGGTATGTTACTTGCCCGAGATTCGATCGTCGGTATCCAATACCTAGTTCAATCTCGTTACCGGCAAGTCTCTTTACTCGTTACGTAATGCATCATTCCGTAACTAACTCATTAGCTACATTGCTTGCAAGGCTTATAGTGATGTGCATTACCGAGAGGGCCCAGAGATACCTCTCCGACAATCGGAGTGACAAAACCTAATCTCGAAATACACCAACCCAACATTTACCTTTGGAGACACCTATAGTACTCCTTTATAATCACCTAGTTACGTTGTGACGTTTGGTAGCACCCAAAGTGTTCCTCCGGTAAACGGGAGTTGCATAATCTCATAATTACAGGAACATGTATAAGTCATGAAGAAAGCAATAGCAACATACTAAACGATCAAGTGCTAGGCTAACGGAATGGGTCATGTCAATCACATCATTCTCCTAATGATGTGATCCCATTAATCAAATGACAACACATGTCTATGGTTAGGAAACATAACCATCTTTGATTAATGAGCTAGTCAAGTAGAGGCATACTAGTGACTATATGTTTGTCTATGTATTCACACATGTATCATATTTCCAGTTAATACAATTTTAGCATGAATAATAAACATTTATCATGATATAAGGAAATAAATAATAACTTTATTATTGCCTCTAAGGCATATTTCCTTCAAAACTGTCATTGGTGCCCGTCCATGACGGATTTGAAATCCGTCATGTATATCGCGTCATAATTTGACATCGCACCTTACATGACGGTACTTGTCCGTCATGGATCTGCCCCAGGCCCGCCAAGGCCCAATCCATTGTGACGGAACAAACCGTCATGAACAAATGCCATGTAGGATTTTTGATAGACCAATTCAAATCATGTGGCTGCCTACGTGGATACTATTTTCCGTCACAAATTTCATCATAGTTGAGCACATTAACCCATTTCTTTTGGCGTAATTTTTACGTGATACGTTTTGAGCATAATGGGTTACAAAAATCCCAATGCCAATTTTGGCCCAAGAAGTATTTGCAAAGTGTATAACATTACACAGTTTGACCAATATGCACATCTATATATATTTACAACGTAGAAGTTTATACAATTCTTTACATAATGATAAACTTACAATATAGATTGAAAAAATATATCACACATCACGGTTAGGAATTAGTACAATTCATGTTACATCAACAGAACATACATACTATCAAAGTTGTTATTTAGATTCTTGCTATTCGGCCCTCCTGATGGCAACCATCACGTCACGGCTGATTCATGTGCAGCATCAAGTAGCCAGGTTCCCAATATTACGTGCAAATTTAAAAGATACTTCTTTTTTTGAGGGATATAAATAAATAGTAGAAATAATATAATAGCAACAGATATAAAAATGAATTACATGTGCAAAATTCTTAGATCTTATATCTTATAGTGCCTACAGATGAGGATAACATTGTATCCACTATAAAACAAAAGTATACATGAGGTTTCTTAAAATTAATCCAAAGAAAAGTGTGTCAATTGTAAGTCAAATGGCAAAGTAACAAACCACACAACATAGAACTAATTACTGTCAGGTTTATAAGATTACCAAATGTTGGGCATCATATGTAATTAAGAGGAAAAATCTCCATGCACTACATGTACTAACTCTGCACCAGTTTCTATTATAAATAAATATAACAAAGTAAAGAGGGCAGGAAAAGTTTATCTTTACAACTTGTCTAGATGGAGGCATTTAGTATGTAACATCCTGAACATGGTGACATGTACTGAGAACAAGAAATTCATCATTGTGATATATATTAGAATGAGCAAAGATCTGGAGCTACTTGTACGCATAAATTATATAAGCTGATAAAGTAAAAGGACACCAACTACTTCAAGTTACGCATATAAAAAATAATATCAAAGATTGTATAAGCAGCTTGGCATAACCCAGGAACAATCAAGAGTGACTTGTACCAGATTTCGATGTTAACAGAAATTGGGGGGTTGTTTGGTTTGTGCCCCAACTTACCCTGCCAAACATTTGGCACAACCAAAGCAAGGGCATGACCAAAATTTTGGTGTGGTAGTGTTGTTTGGATTGTAGCCGTAGCATCAACCAATTTTTGGCAAGATGGTTTGGTCTCTGTTTGGTTTCTAGCCAATTAACATACCACATATCTGTATGTGAGGTCTTTTTTCTTTTTCTTTACCAAATGAGCATTTGAGGTCTAACTTGAGATGTTTATATAAGGAGCCAATAAATCATGATGACCAAACAGAAAAAAGGGCATAAAAAGAGTTCAATGAAGTAGCACACACACGTGTTTATCAAGTGAAACACACACATACTAGCAGACTGGATCAATATGATCCATGGAGGCGTTCGCATACGAGCTAGCTAATTAATTTTCCAGCTCATGTAACAGCCAAGCATAATACGCGGGGATGCTAGCAGGTTGGCAGCCAATATTTTGGCAGACGAATTCGTCGCCCTCGGCTCGCCCGCATATTGGCGATAATTGCATGGGCAAACGCCGGCTGGGCTGGGCAAGCCAAATATTTGATGTCCAGCCAAACAGCAGCCAAAACTCATGGGGACACCAATATTTTGGTAAGGCTAGCTTTGGCTCAAAACCAAACACACCCCAGAATACATAGTCGTCAGCTATTTTGGCTGAACCTTTTTCTTCAAGTAGTGTTTTTCTTACAAAGGGACATGTCTTTCAGAACAAAAGATACAAAATACAACACGTATATTTGCAGATAACAAATGTGATCAACCAAGCATTCCATGGCAACGAGCACCGCCATCATCTTCGTACAATAGCATGAAAATTCTAGTGACATAAATTTATCAACTTGATTGTGTGGAAATCGATATGATGGCAATTTTCACCACATAACACATAGAAAGTCTGCACATAATATTTAACAGAGAAGCAGTGTAATAGCTAACAAAGAATCTACTCTTGGTCAATGGATTCAGTCAAATTAATGAATCACTTTCCCTCCATAAACAAGAAAATTCAAAGGAACCAACAGAAGCATCTCATGGGCATTTACTCCATGGTTAATGGATCTCACAAATTCTACACTACTAGTGCTCGCACAGTGAGAGAAGAAAAAGAAAATAGACAGCAGTGTGGCGGAGGACGAATGTTTTTTGAGGTGGGGCGAACTCTAAAGCACAAAAAAATTGAAAGACAATGGTAGTGCATACAAATACTTTTAGCTGAAAATGCCACTAAAATCCACAAAATTACACACCTCCACTTTGCCTTTGCTAGCCTTTTCCCCTTCCTATACATCTTCTTTTCCCTTCACCAGCAAAGTCCACAACGCTGCTGCGCCACCCGCACACATTCACTGTTTTTAATCAGCAATTGTCAATTTGTCATCAATATTCAGACAAATTTCTATCACATACCATAAAGCACATATAAAAATGACTCTAAAGCACTGAGTAATTACTATCACATACCACACATTCTCACTGTTCTTAATTAGAAATTTTGATCAATATGTTATGAATCTGCAGCCACCGGTGTACACACGACTATAAAAAATAGAAAACAGAACGTGGATGGAAAATAACACGGAGTCAATGAGGGGTGTGGACGCTGACTGCCGCCCTTGCCGCTCCAGCTGGACGCCGCCCTCGCTGCTCTCGCTGTCCACCGGCCCGCGCGCTGACTGCGGCTGTCTGCCAGCTCCGCGCGCCGCTCTGTGCTGCTTGGTAAGCTCCAGCTAGCTTCGTGCTGTGTTGGACGGCTGGAACCTTGGAGGACAGAAACGCTGCTCACTGACTCACGACCCAACAACACAACGATTTTTTCAGGAACAATCAATTGTCCTGAGCGAGTACGCATACGTATATATGTAATTTTCTTCCACAGCAAATCAAGGTAGGGCGGGCGCCCATCCTCGCCCTACCGAGAGCTCCGCCTGTCTCTATCGTTGGCTATAATGTGTGAGTATCAGAAAAGGAAGTGGCCACGTTTTCTGCATCAGGTTCAGTCCAAGAAAATTTGAGAGTCCCTGGAGAACTATGCTAGAGCAGAGCAGCCGTCACTTGGAATGAAAAGACAAATAGAGTCAGAGGGTAGACCTTGATCTGTGGGAAATCATGGTGGACGGGGCGGACGACCTCGCCGTCGAGCTCGTCAGGCTCGAGCGTGGGGTCTCGGTTGTTGCCGTCACTGGAGAGGCGGAGAGCTCCCGTTGATCTGAATCGAAGAAAAGAATTGATTAGGGTGGAAGAGAGAAGGAAAGAATGAAGGAGAAAGAAGACAAGGAAGTAGGGAGGGACCTTGTGTGGGGAATCAACATCGTCGGCGAGGTCGAGCTCGGGCCTCCTGCAGGTCAGGGTCATCGTCATCTGCTCATCCAACGCTTGCTGCGCTGTCAGGACCCCGACTCAATGCCACATCGATCTAGCATGTAACACCTCATATCACTTTGCGGCCTCACGCACGGTATTCCCACGGGTGTCGCCTTACCTTTGCCCGGGACCGTTTGCGCCTTTTGGCACACGTATATGACAGTGTCGCTAGCATCCATATGATAAGGAGCCCGGGCTGACATGGCTAGTCGTAAACCCAAAGTGGCACAAACTTACAGGGACAGGCATCAATGACCCAACATCGAACGTGTCGGTCATCAGCGAGTGAATCCAGGCTGTAGCACTGGGCTAGCAGGACTCCGGTGAACCGGGCTGTAGCGGGCTAACAGGACTCCGGTATTCATCGCGTGACATTTCCCCAAAGGGACAAACACAGGAACGAAGGACACATCCGGCCAGCCTAAGTGTTCCGGAGCAGTAGCAAGCTACCATGGCTCAGTGGAAGCACTAGGAGACACTTCCCGGTAAGAGAGGCTACCAAGGATAAACAACTAGATAGTCAGACCCCACACATACCAAGCATTTCAATAACATACACACAATATGCTCGATATGTGTAAATACAACATGGCATCACCACATAACTCTATGACTCAAGTATTTTATTCAATAGGCTCCAAGGAGCGAGATATTACAAACATAGGTCTCGTGACCCAACATTCAGAGCATACAAGTCAAAGCACATGCGGAAGCTTAACATGTCTGGGTACAGACATCTACAAAAGAAAAAGGCCAAGAAGCCTGACTAACTACCAGGTCCTGCCGAGGGCACAAGATCGTAGCAGAGGTAACAAGTTAAACGTCGAAGTCCACGCGGAACTACTAGTGAGACTGAAATCTCTCTGCAAAAACATAAAATAGGCAAACGTGAGTACAAATGTACCCAGCAAGACTTACATCAGAACTAACTACATATGCATCATTATCAACAAAGGGGGTGGTGGAGTTTAACTGCAGCAAGCCAGCTTTGACTCGGTGGCTATCCTGAACTACGACTGCAAGTAACTCTTTTGAGGTGGCGCACACGAGTCCACATATTCACCATATCAATACACCACTATGGATCCGCTCCCATCTCCCTACGAGAACGCCATCCATAGCACTCACGCTTATCTTGCGTATTTTAGAGTATCCACTTTCACTTGTCTATGAACTGTACAGGCAACCCAGAAGTCCTTTTTCGCGGACACGGCTATTCGAATAGATGATGTTAACCCTGCAGGGGTGTACTTCTTCACACATGCTCTCACCACTTACCGCCGTTTACACGACATGTACTCGGCAACCTTCAAGCGGAAGCCCAACGTGGGTGTCGGCCACGGCCTACCTAAACACTCAAGTCTCTAGTCCAGGTTTATCGCCTATTCGGGTTCCATCCGTGAGGAGATCCGGCCGGGGTTTCGCTCACAGCCCCAAACGATGTGTACAGGGTTCCGTGACACCAAACGGGCGCCCGGTATACCCGGCCACGTGCCTACCGCATCACAGCCCACCCCTCCGGTCAGCGCTGCGCACGGCCTCCAGCATACTACAAACACCAGAAACTACTTGCAACTCCTGGACAGAGGACAAGGGTGATTAAGAAGCCGAGAGGGTCCATTGGTTTCGGGCCCAATGCGTGGTAGTATCTGTTTCATGGATCACAAACACAGAACTCAGTTCCTGAGGACGGCTACAATGAGACAACCCACCATGTGCTCCTACATGGCCTCTCACCGCTACCTTTACCAAATCGTATTCACACACTTAGCTCACACACAGTAGGACATGTTCATACACCTCTGATTCATCCCCAATGAATCAGACCTGACTCAACTCTAAGCAGTAGCAGGCATGACAAACAAGCATGAATGAGTAGGCACAACAGGGCTCAAACAACTCCTACTCATGCTAGTGGGTTTCATCTATTTACTGTGGCACTGACAGGTCATGCAGAGGATAAAGGGGTTCAGCTACCGCAGCAAGTAACAGTTGAATCGTTGTTGTCCTAATGCAGTAAAAGAGAGCAGGAGCGAGAGAGTAGGATTGTATCGAAATGAATAAGGGGGTTTTGCTTGCCTGGCACTTCTGAAGATAATATAGCTCTTCATCGGTGTCATCGAACTCATCGTCGGAACACGTCTATCGAGAGGGGGCAAATACCGGCAACAGAGAAGAAATACAATCAATGCAATGCATAATATGATGCATGATCATGACATGGCAATATGCTGTGATTTGAGCTAATGCAACTAGCAGCAAGTTAAATGAAGTTGGTTTGAACCCTAGGTTCAAATTCAAACTCCACATGAGCATTTCAAATGCCATTTATTCAAATTGTTGTATACAGCAGATTTAAGTTGTTCAAACATGCATGAAAATGGTACAGATGGATAGATTGGATTTTTCTAATCATTTTTCATATATAAATTATTTGATTTGGAGCTACGGTTGATTTTATATGATTTTTAGAAGTTTAGGACATTTTCTGGAATTTCCTGAATTAAAATAAATCCAGAAAATACATGTTGCATCAGCATGACATCACCCTGATGTCAGTATGTCAACTGGGCGCCTCCAGGTCAAACCTGACCAGTGGGGTCCACTGGTCAGTGACCCAGTGCTGTTCAGTGTCAATGGCAGGTGGGTCCGGGTCAACAGACACGTCAGCCCAGTCAACTCTGACTGGTGGGTCCCGCGTGATTATAAACTAATCTAAACAGAAATAAAACCTAGATTATTTAGGGCGTGGGGCCCAGGTGTCAGTGAGCTAGGTGGGTTAGTTAGGGCGTCATTAGTGGCTAATGACAACGCCACGTCAGTTTCGCCGGAGTTCTGCTGGCGGCGACCAAAACCGTGGCGGAGGGAGTCGGGATTTCACTATGGGGCTCCATTTTGAGCGTGGTTTGCTGCTACGGCTTGCTGGAGCTCTCGCGCATCTAGTGGTGGTGGCGGCAGCAGCTGGGATGGCCGGAGTTGACGGCGGCGAGCATTTCCGCGGCGGCCGGAGTTCGGGCACCTGCGGGTTTGGCGTTGTAGTGCACGGGAAGGGGAGCTGGTGTGTTTGTTAGGCTCCTGGTGAGGTGTGGAGCACGTTGCCATGCTCGGGAGTGAGCTATGGTGGCTCTGGCCTCGTCTGCGTCATCGCCGGCGGCGAGGAGCTCACGGCCCCGGTGAAAAGGGCGGCTAGAGTGCGGGAACGAGCGCGGGGAGGAGGGGGAATGGTGGCGGAGCTCACAGTGATCTCAATGGAGGACTCGGCGGGCTCGGGGAGGGGTCAGAGCAAGCGGGGCGGCGATGAGGGATCTCCGGCGGCCGACGGCATGGATGAGGATGATGGCGTCGCTTCCGGCGTCCCGCGAGCGCGTGCTTCGTCTTGGGGCTCCGTGGCATCGAGGCGGAGCCTCGGGACAGCATAGAGAGGCGAGGGAGAGGCGATGGTCGCGGTGGTGTTCGTCGGCGGCAGCGACAGCGCTCGGTGGTTGCGTGCGAGAGAGCCAGAGGAGGAGAGGAGCTCGAGGAGAGAGTGAGAGGGCCTGGGGGGTTGCGTGGCCATCTCCGTGGCGTCGGAAGGGCCTCGAGGGCGTGAGGCAGGCAGGGAGGAGGCCACGGTGTCGCCAGCACTCGCCACCGAGCTGCTTCGGGGCGAGGGGAGGAAGACGACAAGAAGAGGTGGGCTGGGCCAGGTGGCTGGGCTGGCCGACTAGGCCGGCCAGGTGGGCTGCGGTAAGTCAGGTGAGGTTTTCTTTCTCTCTCTTTCTTTTTTTGTTTCAGTTTTCTATTTTGTTCTGTTTTGATTTGATTTAGTAAAAATACTAAACCACTTGATAAAATGCTAAAATTAATTATGTGGCTAGAACTAAAATATACCAAACCACATAAAATGTTCCAGAATTATTGGACATATATTAATTATATAAGAAATATATATCCAATGCAAATAGTTATTGAATTAATTCAAAGGCCCAAAATAAATGTTTCTGAGATACCAAAAATATTGGTTTGACTTTTACATTTTGCCAATATTTTCAGAGACTAAGAGGAACATTTTCTTGGAGTCATTTGATGAGATTTAAATGTTGGTTATTTTTAGGGGTATTCTGAGGCTTTGAAAATTCCTCAATTCAAATTTCATTTGAATTTAAACATGATGCACACATGGAAGCTGGCATAGGTCAGACTAGAATTAGGGATGTGACAACTCACCCCCACTAAACAAGAATCTCGTCCCGAGATTCAAGCATAGGGTAAGATGAAAAGGGGGGGGACACAGCTAACACAAACTTCATGAACCAACTTGCACTTCATAGGAACGTCGATGCCTTCATCATCTTTGTCTCGTCGTCTTGCTCTAGAAACTTCAACCAACATGACAACGAGAGGGAAAAGAAACTCTAGAAGGATCGATCTTCTCGAATATCGAACAACTCAGGATCAACTCACGGAGTGAGACATTGAAACACCTCTCGAGCTGAGACACAAAGCATACATCTAGAGGGATGGAGTGGAACAAATGGCGAAGGTTCACTAGGTAGGCAACAATCCCGCCTTAAGAGGGTGGTGATGGGTTGTCAATGTAGCGAAGAGTTGAGTTGTCATGATACCATAACGAGACATCTTGAGGCACGTGACTCGCAGAAATATTCCCTTAAGTGGCAAAAAGAATTACCTTTGATTCAGAGATCATTGAAACTCTTTATACCAGCCTAAGGCAATTCTCGAGCGATCGTTTAGAGGGGTTGGGTAGAATGGTATACTCGGACCAGAATGGATGATGTGGATTACCTTGTTGAAGACAATGTCATAGATGATTTTGTTTATCAACAGAAATGGATGAGACCCATGGTAGGACCACTTTTGAAAATGATCCTGATCAGTAATTACTGAGAAGGTTAATCCAGAGTAGGATGGCACGATGGCGGTGGAAGCTGGGAACAAAATGCAAATGATGGGAATGATTCTAGTAACTGGGGAGAGGCTCAACAGTAGAGAGTTATTCCACTATTGGAATGGTTATAGCATAACCGCGGAAATCTGGGGCAATCCCAGTTAGTGTCGCTGATAACACCTAGAGCTTATACGTGCTCTCAAGAACTTGAGCATTTCCATATTCATCAGGGTTTACCAATCTCCATGTCAAGGATCCTGGCAACACAACATACTACCATGATGAATAATGATGGATGAGGCAGATGCAAAGGAAGATAACACCTTCTCAGATTTCACCTTAGCGAGGCTAAGGAAACAAAATCTGGATGATCGACCGAGAGACATTTGACACTCCGCTTCTAATGCTCTCCTTGATGTGCTAGCGTAACCCATTTGCATGGTTTGGTATCTAGAACATCAAGTAAAAGGTTGGACTTCGGGAGCACAAAAGAAAATCCATAAGGAACAACTAAGGAGTAAATCCTACGAAGTCCTTATGGGGAGGTGACCAACTTCCTCAACCAAGATACTATAATAATAGGCCTTCCGGCTAGGTGTGTTGGCCACGACATCCACTTACCTGTTATCGAGGGACCAGTATTATAGTTCTTTGGGAAATGTTCCAACCATCATATCTTCCTAAGATTCAGATCTGGTTGGTGTCAGGATATTCCAAACTCATCGAGTCTAGGAAGAAAAATGAAAGTTTGCAACACAAATCGATGAGATGACGTTGCGAGATTCTCGAGAAATTAACTACGATAGCAAGCTCCAAAACATGAGCTGGTTCTGCTACATACATGTGAACATGCTGTCGCAGACAAGCATGACCACGTAGTAGTCTTATAATAAAACACTATCGAGTTCCGGTGGAAAGCCATCGTTAAAGATATCAAAATCTAGTGCATGTCCGTCTGGGCCCTTCAGGATTAGCACTTAGAACTTATTAACCTTGAACAAATCAATCAGTGGCTTGGTGTGCTAGGAACACATATAGAACGGAGGTTGCAAGTCTCCAAACCACAGAATACTTCGCACGTATGCATGACCGATTTGGGATGATTCCAAAGGAAGCAACATTGACTTTCTCGAATCCACGGTGGCAACTTGCATCAAATGCACATGAATTGGAGGAAGTCACTTCTTACATCCGAACATATGCTTCATGAGCTAACATGAACAAATGCTTTCAAAAGTTTCCAACACTAGCTTAATGTTCAACAAAATTATGGAGAGGACAAGGATGTTGTCGATGGGCTCAACAACAATTCATCCAGGTTTCCATATAAATGGAATTCCACAATTATGTGAACATGGTGATAGCATTGGTCAGACCAAAAGATATAATGGAGTATGCTCGAGGAGGAACCACGAGTAAGACAACATTATGAACATCATTGGTTCTGATTTTATTTGAGAATAGCCCATACCCAAATCAAAGTTTTGATAAGGTAATAGGTCCAACAACTGATCACAGGGACCAATCGATGAAGATATCATCTTTCTTCAACACACATACAAGATATCCCTTAAGATGAACTAAATCGGACAAACTTCCATCTTCCAACTCTCCAAGTTGTTGTTTAGCTTGACCAAACAGCTCAGGGGTACCCAACACAAACTCTTGGAGAAGGGGTGGTTTACAAGAAACCAACTTGATCATGGGCTCAACATAACAGTCAGGTGACGCCCTGGTGATACTTCTGTGAGGATGTTCGGAAAATCACAAACCACCGATATGCTATTAAACTCGAGAACAATCTTGTTTTTCAGGGCAAGACGATATGATCAAATGAGCGAGGACTTAGCAAAATCCTAGCTCATCAATCGAGGAGTGCACCAGGAAAGTGGACTAGGTAGCATGATCAACCTTAGGGTGATGATTCAATAATGAACTTGCTAAGGATGAGGTTATTGTCCAGTTAACTACCAAGCAACGGAGTTGCTAGGAGTATTGATTTCACACATCATGATTCACTTGTCGGCGTTCCGGTTACAATAACACGAAACCGAGGAATGAATAATGATGATAAGAAGTATCACTGTATCAAGAGTTCATAGGATGGTGTGCAATTCCCATGATATTCTTAATATAAAGATAATAATACTCCAAGATAGAGCAGAACAAAAGCTGGATTAGCAATTTGATCTGCGGAGCACAACTTCTTTGACCCAACCCTGGATATGGATCAGGTTCTGGAGTTTGTTTCTCCTAGTCATTCTAGAATAGAATGGCTTGACGGACCACAAGAGTAATAGCCTTCGATAAACGAACGCACGCATACTCTTGACTATCAATTGATAGACGAAGGTCAGAAGACAACTAAAGAGGGACAACTCAAAGGAACATATGTTTTTCTGAGTTGTGGATGCATGGACTAGCATGTCGAACGAGTTCAACATATTTCTTCTGGATAACCCATGCAGAAAGGTTGAGCTGGCAGAGTCGCAATATAGAATGGAGAACTCATCGAGAACACTCCTGTTGTGATCTTTTGATCCAACAAACTTCTGCCATATGTGGTTCATAGTATTTGGAAGATGGAAATACCACGGACCTCGAGGACTAATGCAAAGGTTACTAATAACCTAAAGGAACTAGCAAACACTATCAACAGGAAGTAAGTAGGGTGAAACTCGGGTTCAAACCCAAGGAGTAGAATACCTACTACTAAGTAGCATCACGGGATGCTTTCGAGAATAAAGGCCAGAATCATCACAATGGGACACAAAACATGGCTAGATTACTAGATGATCCCCTAATACACCTAGGGTCATAATAATAGCTCCAACATATACGTCGAGGAAATAGAGTACCTCAACTCACCGTTTAGTGTGGTTAACCTGGCCAAAAAGGTCATCGAAAACATAGGGAAAGGATTTTGCAATTGCATCAGATTATTTAGAAACCTGGGATGACTCGGACAGCATAACGGCTGTAAATGCTCAAAAGATTTAAGACATCCTTCAAAATGGTGGCATAACCACTCGATCATCACAATATCAAGGTTCTGAGACCAGCTATGAACATACAGAAGTAGTAAAAGCTGAACGGGGGCTTAAGTCCAACAATTCTATAAGTCTACGGATTAGTAACACGTAATCCTGATAGAAAGAAGAGATAGCCTAGTTCCTTAACCCCGTAGGAAAGATAAGATGACTTAGATCAGAAGGGCACAAGGTATAAGGAGTAAAAGAGCCTTACGTTCCATCCCACAATCAATTCCCTTATATAACTAAAGAATTTCTAGACTCAACTTCGACCAGTTTGGCTTGGTAATCCTACAGGCAGCCTGGCTCTGATACAAATGCTGTCAGGACCCCGACTCAATGCCACATCGATTTAGCATGTAACACCTCATATCACTTTGCGGCCTCACGCACGGTATTCCCATGGGTGTCGCCTTACCTTTGCCCGGGACCGTTTGCGCCTTTTGGCACATGTATATGACAGTGTCGCTAGCATCCATATGATAAGGAGCCCGGGCTGACATGGCTAGTCATAAACCCAAAGCGGCACAAACTTACAGGGACAGGCATCCATGACCCAACATCGAATGTGTCGGTCATCAGTGAGTGAATCCAGGCTGTAGCACTGGGCTAGCAGGACTCTGGTGAACTGGGCTGTAGCGGGCTAACAGGACTCCGGTATTCATCGCGTGACATTTCCCCGAAGGGACAGACATAGGAATGAAGAAGGACACATGGCGGCCAGCCTAAGTGTTCCGGAGCAGTAGCAAGCTACCATGGCTCAGTGGAAGCACTAGGAGACATTTCCCGGTAAGAGAGGCTACCAAGGATAAACAACTAGATAGTCAGATCCCACACATACCAAGCATTTCAATAACATACACACAATATGCTCGATATGTGTAAATACAACATGGCATCACCACATAACTCTACGACTCAAGTATTTCATTCAATAGGCTCCGAGGAGCGAGATATTACAAACATAGGTCTCGTGACCCAACATTCGGAGCATACAAGTCAAAGCACATGCGGAAGCTTAACATGTCTGGGTACAGACATCTACAAAAGAAAAAGGCCGAGAAGCCTGACTAACTACCAGGTCCTGCCGAGGGCACAAGATCGTAGCTGAGGTAACAAGCTAAACGTTGAAGTCCACGCGGAACTACTAGTGAGACTGAAGTCTCTCTACAAAAACATCAAATAGGCAAACGTGAGTACAAATGTACCCAGCAAGACTTACATCAGAACTAACTACATATGCATCATTATCAACAAAGGGGGTGGTGGAGTTTAACTGCAGCAAGCCAGCTTTGACTTGGTGGCTATCCTGAACTACGACTGCAAGTAACTCTTTTGAGGTGGCGCACACGAGTCCACATATTCACCATATCAATACACCACTATGGATCCGCTCCCGTCTCCCTACGAGAACGCCATCCATAGCACTCACGCTTATCTTGCGTATTTTAGAGTATCCACTTTCACTTGTCTATGAACTGTACAGGCAACCCAGAAGTCCTTTTTCGCGGACACGGCTATTCGAATAGATGATGTTAACCCTGCAGGGGTGTACTTCTTCACACACGCTCTCACCACTTACCGCCGTTTACACGACATGTACTCGGCAACCTTCAAGCGGAAGCCCAACGTGGGTGTCGGCCACGGCCTACCTAAACACTCAAGTCTCTAGTCCAGGTTTATCGCCTATTCGGGTTCCATCCGTGAGGAGATCCGGCCGGGGTTTCGCTCACAGCCCCAAACGATGTGTACAGGGTTCCGTGACACCAAACGGGCGCCCGGTATACCCGGCCACGTGCCTACCGCATCACAGCCCACCCCTCCGGTCAGCGCTGCGCACGGCCTCCAGCATACTACAAACACCAGAAACTACTTGCAACTCCTGGACAGAGGACAAGGGTGATTAAGAAGCCGAGAGGGTCCATTGGTTTCGGGCCCAATGCGTGGTAGTATATGTTTCATGGATCACAAACACAGAACTCAGTTCCTGAGGACGGCTGCAATGAGACAACCCACCATGTGCTCCTACATGGCCTCTCACCGCTACCTTTACCAAATCGTATTCACACACTTAGCTCACACATAGTAGGACATGTTCATACACCTCTGATTCATCCCCGATGAATCAGACCTGACTCAACTCTAAGCAGTAGCAGGCATGACAAACAAGCATGAATGAGTAGGCACAACAGGGCTCAAACAACTCCTACTCATGCTAGTGGGTTTCATCTATTTACTGTGGCAATGACAGGTCATGCAGAGGATAAAGGGGTTCAGCTACCGCAGCAAGTAACAGTTGAATCGTTGTTGTCCTAATGCAGTAAAAGGGAGCAGGAGCGAGAGAGTAGGATTGTATCAGAATGAACAAGGGGGTTTTGCTTGCCTGGCACTTCTGAAGATAATATAGCTCTTCATCGGTGTCATCGAACTCATCGTCGGAACACGTCTATCGAGAGGGGGCAAATACCGGCAACAGAGAAGAAATACAATCAATGCAATGCACAATATGATGCATGATCATGACATGGCAATATGCTATGATTTGAGCTAATGCAACTAGCAGCAAGTTAAATGAAGTTGGTTTGAACCCTAGGTTCAAATTCAAACTCCACATGAGCATTTCAAATGCCATTTATTCAAATTGTTGTATACAGCAGATTTAAGTTGTTCAAACATGCATAAAAATGGTACAGATGGATAGATTGGATTTTTCTGATCATTTTTCATATATAAATTATTTGATTTGGAGCTACGATTGATTTTATATGATTTTTAGAAGTTTAGGACATTTTCTGGAATTTCCTGAATTAAAATAAATCCAAAAAATACATGTTGCGTCAGCATGACATCACCCTGATGTCAGCAGGTCAACTGGGCGCCTCCAGGTCAAACCTGACCAGTGGGGTCCACTGGTCAGTGACCCAGTGCTGTTCAGTGTCAATGGCAGGTGGGTCCGGGTCAACAGACACGTCAGCCCAGTCAACTCTGACTGGTGGGTCCCGCGTGATTATAAACTAATCTAAACAGAAATAAAACCTAGATTATTTAGGGCGTGGGGCCCAGGTGTCAGTGAGCTAGGTGGGTTAGTTAGGGCGTCATTAGTGGCTAATGACAGCGCCACGTCAGCTTCGCCAGAGTTCTGCCGGCGGCGACCAAAACCATGGCGGAGGGAGTCGGGATTTCGCTATGGGGCTCCATTTTGAGCGTGGTTTGCTGCTACAGCTTGCTGGAGCTCTCGCGCATCTAGTGGTGGTGGCGGCAGCAGCTGGGATGGCCGGAGTTGACAGCGGCGAGCATTTCCGCGGCGGTCGGAGTTCGGGCACCTGCGGGTTTGGCGTTGTAGTGCACGGGAAGGGGAGCTGGTGTGTTTTTTAGGCTCCTGGTGAGGTGTGGAGCACGTTGCCGTGCTCGGGAGTGAGCTATGGTGGCTCTGGCCTCGTCTGCGTCATCGCCGGCGGCGAGGAGCTCACGACCCCGGTGAAAAGGGCGGCTAGAGTGCGGGAACGAGCGCGGGGAGGAGGGGGAATGGTCGTGGAGCTCACAGTGATCTCAATGGAGGACTCGGTGGGCTCGGGGAGGGGTCGGAGCAAGCGGGGCGGCGAGGGGGATCTCCGGCGGCCGACGGCATGGATGAGGATGATGGCGTCGCTTCGGGCGTCCCGCGAGCGCGTGCTTCGTCTTGGGGCTCCGTGGCGTCGAGGCGGAGCCTCGGGACAGCACAGAGAGGCGAGGGAGAGGCGATGGCCGAGGTGGTGTTCGTCGGCGGCAGCGACAGCGCTCGGTGGTTGCGTGTGAGAGAGCCAGAGGAGGAGAGGAGCTCGAGGAGAGAGTGAGAGGGCCTGGGGGGTTGCGTGGCCGTCTCCGTGGCGTCGGAAGGGCCTCGAGAGCGTGAGGCAGGCAGGGAGGAGGCCACGGTGTCGCCAGCGCTCGCCACCGAGCTGCTTCGGGGCGAGGGGAGGAAGACGACAGGAAGAGGTGGGCTGGGCCAGGTGGCTGGGCTGGCCGACTGGGCCGGCCAGGTGGGCTGCGGTAAGTCAGGTGAGGTTTTCTTTCTCTCTCTTTCTTTTTTTTTGTTTCAGTTTTCTATTTTGTTCTGTTTTGATTTGATTTAGTAAAAATACTAAACCACTTGATAAAATGCTGAAATTAATTATGTGGCTAGAACTAAAATATACCAAACCACATAAAATGTTCCAGAATTATTGGACATATATTAATTATATAAGAAATATATATCCAATGCAAATAGTTATTGAATTAATTCAAAGGCCCAAAATAAATGTTTTTGAGATACCAAAAATATTGGTTTGACTTTCACATTTTGCCAATATTTTCAGAGACTAAGAGGAACATTTTCTTGGAGTCATTTGATGAGATTTAAATGTTGGTTATTTTTAGGGGTATTCTGAGGCTTTGAAAATTCCTCAATTCAAATTTCATTTGAATTTAAACATGATGCACACATGGAAGCTGGCATAGGTCAGACTATAATTAGGGATGTGACATGCTCCAAATCTCTGGATGGTGAGGCAGCTGCGCGGCCTAGGAGACGGAGGAGGGAGGCCCCTGGTCAGATCCATGGCCCTGGTCATTGGTTGTGAGCAGCAGAGGTGCGCCGCAGTGGCTAGGGTTGGCCGCCGCTTCCATGGGGCCGTTGCAACCACCGTCGCCATGGATCACGGGCCACCATCATCGATTGGAGGTGGGGAGGTGAAGTCGGAGGACAGGGACGAGGAGACGAGAGGCGTGGCGGCAGAGGACGAGGACAGGGAGAGGCAACATGTGGCGGCGGCGGATGAAGGAAGAGTTTGGGGACGGGGAAGTGTTAGGGTTAGGTTTTATATGGGGAAAGTTTAGGGCTTTAGGCGGGCTTTTTGCGGGCTTGCGGATCTGTACTGGGCCTTTCATGACGGTTTTCAAAACTGTCAGCGGAAATCCGTCATGCATTAACAGGTTTCTTGTAGTGGTACATGATACTCAACTGATCTGCTAGTCATATTTGTATTTCATGGATATTTGAACTTTTGTTAGTGAAATCTCAGCAACTTATGTAGTACTATATATATTTATGTGTACCGTACACTATTTTAACTTTATTGGCATTCAAAAAGAAATTCACGCTGATTTGCTCACTGTTTTGACAGGCAAGCTTTCTCATTACTTTTGTTTAGAACTTGCAATATGACAGTAAACAATTTGTTATGTCCTCTTATAAAATATAAAACTTCTTACTAATGTATTGTTCTTTCCTTATCAACTGTCAATTTAGTTTTGCGCAAAGAAGTTATCCATCCATCAATAGCACAGAAACACCTAATTTTCTTTTTGACACGATCGATGTGATCTAAGAGTTCTTCCTTGTATCAATTTTCAGCAACGTGTCAGCTGTTTTTTCAGTTGATTTGGAGCGTCTGGGCTAGCTTAAAATGTTTGCATGGCTCCTACACCTCAACCGCTTGTGGTGAACGACCGGCTCCAACGTAGAGGCTGGCCGAACTCCTACTTTTGCCAGCTCTGCCTCAGAAACCTGGAAACCTCGGCGCATCTCTTCTGGAGCTGCCCGTTCTCAAAGGCAGTATGGTCTAGTTTGTCTTATTGGTAGCACTGTCAGGGCCTCATCGAAGCATGCCGGCCAAACGACTGAAGCTCCCTGGAAAAGGTCGAAGCCATGATCTCTGCAACAGGGCCTGCACACGCGAAAGGAGCCAAGTCTCTGATCATGCTGGTGCTCTGGAAAATTTGGCAAGAACGGAACAGCCGCGTCTTCGAAAAACAAGAGGCTACGGTGCAAGCTGTGATCGCTAGTATCATGAGAGAACTTTCGCTCTGGCAACAAGGCGGTTTCAAACAGATTCTGAGCCCCTTCGAGGACCCTCCATGAGATAGTAGTTGTTCATCAGGGTGCTTCAGGCACCAAGCCTTTTCCTGTTCTTCTGTTTACCTCCTTGATCCATGGATCACCGCCTTTATCACTTTGTCATCTGCTCCCTGCTTAATCAATGAAACCCCAGTGTTTTGCTGGCTCTTCAAAAAAAATTCCTTTTTGCCTGCCGTTTGGCAGACAAGGCGCGCCCCTATCTAGTGATCATGATTCTACGCTAGTTGCTCCCTCATCATGCATCCAGTTGCTGAGAGGCGCTATGGCTTCGAGGGAGGACCAAAAACAAGCGCCACACACAATCCCCACAGATGCTCACCGCGCAGAGCATCCGCGAATGCCCAGAAAGCGCACGCGGAGTTAGCAGTCGTAGACCCATCCCCATACCACTCTTCACTGACATCGGGCCCGAACCCGGACCCCGGCCTTGACTAGCCCGCGCGTGGGTCGCTTTCTCTGTGGACGTAGCCCGCCTCCCAGGCCCGGCAGTCGTCGTCGCCGCACGAAAACAAAAATAAAAAAGAAGAGGCCCGCGTCACACGTGGGCCAGCGTCGTGTGATCTCGCTGCCGGGTGGTCCCGCAAGGAGCTCGCGTCATCCACGGTCGGTGGCGGCACACGACTAATGTTCCTCTGCGTTCGCCCCCTGTGCCTCGCTACGCGCACAACGCCCTCGCCCTCGCCCGCGCACATCTCCTCGGCTGGCCCCTCCCCCACTCGGCGCCTCCCCGCTTCTGGTCGCCCCGCCGCTCGCCGCTTGCCGCGCCACCCATTGCACTTCGCCATGGACGCCTCCGAGTGCGCCGCCCCTCCGCCATCTTCGAAGAATCAGCCGTCGATTGTGTTTCCGGGCGATTTTTTGATGGGCTCCTTGATCTGTCGCAGGTACCCGCACATGCAAGGGGGCGCGTCGTCTTCGTCGTCGTCCTGCCGCGCCGCCGACGCCGCCGCCTGGGACGCCGTGCAGCAACAGAAACGCCAGCGCTGCCAGGTACTACTCGTCGCGCGACCTTGCCGTGTGCGCAAATTCCGGCCGTAACCTTCCTTCTTCTGGTTTGCTACCCGAGCGGCTTCCGTGCGATCCGATGTTGCGGCCGTTGCCTTGTTGTAAGGCGTCGATGCGGAGCGTGACACGAGGGTTTTGGCCTACTTGGGTCTTGTTGTTTTTATTTTAATAATTAAATAATCCGTTTTTTCGTGGGGTTTAGATTTGTGGATTTGAGGCGTGATTTTGATTTCGAGGTGGAAATTATCTTAATACCATAAGGGTAGTAGGGTTCGCGGGGACAATTTTGTCTTTAGGTTTCTGCAGATTGATTGTGGTAGAATTGGGGTTTACTGGGCACTTGACTCAAACATTGTACGGGTTTACAGTAATGTGTTTATTGACCTGATTTTGTTTATTTTTCTGTGTGCCTTTAGAGACTAGAAAGAAATGTCTGGTGTTCCTTTATAGTTTCGTTTTGTTTGTAGAATTGCAGTCCGTGCTTGTATATGTTGTTTGCCGAAGTTTTGATCTTCTTGTGGATAGAAGGACGAGTACATTAATATACACGGAAGCTGCAAGGAATACATTCTAGCATATTGAATCGCTGGTGTCTCTAGGGTGTCGACATATTGCTGATGTACTTAAGCTTCAAACAGTTGTTTGATTATGGAGGGGTCTGCGTGTAGAATTGTTGGTTCTTCACCTGGGCAAAGTTGGCTACAACATATCCATGACTGTATCAGTTTGATAGGTGTCTCTTAAATTTGTTATGCATAAACTAGCGGTAAGCTGGTAGGTGTTCCGAGTAGTTTTACATGTGAATTGTTAGTAGAGCATGCAGGAGTGTGAGCTATAGAGCTATGATTTTTTTTGGGACAGTGATCTAGCAATGCAAGACACCTGTGGCAGGCCACAAGGTCTCATGTTGAACATGAGGACAATTTCCCTTGGGATATTCGAGTACCATTGTGGAAATGAGAAGGTTTTGGAATATCATGTTTTCAATAGCACTTTCTAGATTTATGTATTAATTATTTCTGAATATATTTTTCCATGTTCAAACTTCAGGCCTCTCTGATTCACAGGATTTGCAAAATGTGGGAATAGAGAAAACGTAGGAATAGAGTGGCATGCCATTGTAAGGGTGTTTGATTGTGCACAGGAAAAACGTAAGATTATTTCAAGGAGGTTGGAGTGGATGGAAAATTTCCTATGAAATCTAGTGCAAATAATCTAAAATAAATCCTATGGTTTCCAATCGTATGAATCAAACAACCCATGGAGGAAAAATTCTAAGGATCAGAATCCTCCAAAATTCCTTTGAGAATCCTTTGAATCAAAGAAGCCCTTTGCCTGTTAAGTTAATACTACAGATCTGCTCGACATTTCTTAGTTTGATGTGGATCTGGGCATTGCATGTATTCTGCTAGCTGTTTGTGCGTCACAGAGAGAAATTAAATAGTTGTGATGATCTTGAGCTTTTGTACTTGTTTATTTATTGGTTGAAGTGACTTTTTATACCCTCTCTTACAGGGGCATTACCTGTTTTGTGGACAAAACAGTAACTTAAAAATTGTCAATTTAACTTTAGGTCATGCTCCCTCCGTCCCAAAATTCTTGTCTTAGATTTGTCTAGATACGAATGTATCTAATATTAAAACGTGACTTGATACATCCATATCTAGACAAATCCAAGACAAGAATTTTGGGACGGAGGGAGCATATTATTGCTAAGTCAATTTTATACGGTTGTCAGTCCACAATAGACATGGGCTAGTTTAAAAAACCGAGAGGAACTGGTGGTTCAACCGGAAAAAAAAATGGAGCCTGCTCTGCTCTGGTTCAGTGAGAAGGCAGTTCTGCAACTGACCCGGCCAGAATCAGTTGAACTGTGATTTTCCAACAAACATATGACTGGTCCAGCTGGCCTGCAGTGCAAGGATTATGAGTTGAACGACTAGTCTAGTAGTCTCAGTCGGGTTGTCGATTAGGTTCTTCGTGTAGACTAGCTCTGTGAGTCAAGGGCTGGAGCGACTAGTCTTGGACTAGTTGGCATGTTTGAGTCGATCGACTCAATTTTGGAGCTTGTTCTGCTCCTTCTGCTCCTCCCCTGGATCTGCCCCTCTGCTGTTGTGCTCCTCACCTGCTGTGCTCCCTTGGATCCGCCCCTCTTCTGCTGTGCTCCTCGTGGATCCGCCCCTCTTCTGCTGTTGTACCAACTATTCTCTCCCTTCTCTCCATCCCTTCTTCTTGGGTTTGATTTCTCCCCTGCCTTCTTGGTTGGTGGAGAAGCTAAGACTCTGGCCATTGGATATTATAGTTGGCACAGCCCCAGGCTCTTCACCCACTTCCCATGCATTCAATTTTTATTGTATACTGTACTGTACTATATAGTACTCTCTTTGTCCGGAATTACTTAATGGATGTATCTAGACATATTTTAGTTCTAGATACATCCATTTTATCTATTTCTGCGACAAGTAATTTCGCACGGAGGGAGTATATACTACTCCCTCCGTTCCTAAATATAAGTCTTTTTAGAGATTCCAATATGGATTACATACTGATGTATATAGATGTATTTTAGAGTGTAGATTCACCCATCTTGCTCCGTATGTAGTCCATATTGGATTCTCTAAAAAGACTTATATTTAGGAACGGAGGGAGCATGTATTAGTAGCTGGGTACTGTAAGTTGAGTGCTACAGTACCATGTGTATTTTGGAGTGTAGATTCACCCATTTTGCTCCGTATGTAGTCCATATTGGAATCTCTAAAAAGACTTATATTTAGGAACGGAGGGAGCATGTATTAGTAGCTGGGTACTGTAAGGTGAGTGCTACAGTACCATGTCGACTAGTCCAGCAGTAGTCTAGATTAGTCACGATTGGTCTATGAGTGTCAACCTCGGCTTGACTTGTAATTCTTGCTTTAGTGTCACTGTGCTGGGAAAATATATTTGTGTGGGGCTGGGATTGGACCTAGTACCTCAAGGCTCCTCGGTGAAGCGACGGACTATTCTAGCCACCTGGACTAAGGTTGTTTGGTGACTTAGGATGGAAAGATAACTTATTCATACCTGATTTATGTACCATCACACTAATAATACCACAAGCGAATGTCTAATGCTGGCAGCGAAGAGCAAAGGATCATGATATGTGACTTAAATTTACAACTACTGGTGGACTCATGTTTGTATTTATTGTGGATAAGTTTTCTGTTTGCTTATAACTACATTGGCATATTTTACAGGGATCATCATCCGGTGATAAAGTTGGATCCTGTACAGAAAATAACTCTTTCAAAACATCTGAAGCCGAGCTACAGAATTTTGACTCTGGTGAAATTGAGGAAGAAGATTATTATGTAGATGATGAAGATGAAGGCTGCTACGATGATGACAATGAAGGATCTGACTATGAATTTGATGAAAGTGATTTCAATCAGCAGCTGGCTGATAAATTTGACGATTTAGATCTGCCTCCTGGTGTGGAGGCTTCTGTACCATGGTTGCAGAAAGCTGCAACTGATGACGGCCCTGGCATTTTTAAGTCAATGTCAGAAATAGAGGATGAAATTGGTAAGAAATACAAGTTCTTCAAACAGTTTGACACTGTCGAGGATTTCTCTGATCATCATTATGCTAATAAACCTGTTGGAAAGGTAAAATCATATGCATATTGCTTTATTTTGTACCTTCTTTTCGACTCGATACTTATTTTGTTCTTTAACTTCACTCCAGACAGGGAAAGAGTGGACAAAAAGAATTCAGCATGACTGGAAACTTCTGGAGAACGATTTACCAGGTCAGCTATTTCCATGAAAGAAAGTATAAATATGTGCTTAAAACGCTCCCCGCAAGTGATAGACATAAATTTTGAAGCACATTGAGGATCTGATTTGACCCACCCACTTCTACATTACTCAGTTTTGCTTCGAATTTTGTGCAAATTTAGTTCTTCTGAGGGCATATGTTCTCTTGTCAAAGAAAGCTCTATCGTTAATGTTTTTTAATGTGTTTTAAATTTTTTCATCTTATTATTCGAAGAATGGAGACGGAGTATATTAGTACCAATCTTCAAGAACAAGGGGGATGTTCAAAGTTGTACTAATTACCATGGAATTAAGCTGATGAGCCATACAATGAAGCTATGGGAGAGAGTCATTGAGCACCGCTTAAGAAGAATGACAAGCGTGACCAAAAATCAGTTTGGTTTCATGCCTGGGAGGTCGACCATGGAAGCCATTTTCTTGGTACGACAACTTACGGAGAGATATAGGGAGCAAAAGAAGGACTTGCATATGGTGTTCATTGACTTGGAGAAGGCCTATGATAAGATACCGCGGAATGTCATGTGGTGGGCCTTGGAGAAACACAAAGTTCCAGCAAAGTACATTACCCTCATCAAGGACATGTACGATAATGTTGTGACAAGTGTTCGAACAAGTGATGTCGACACCGATGACTTCCCGATTAAGATAGGACTGCATCAGGGGTCAGCTTTGAGCCCTTATCTTTTTGCATTGGTGATGGATGAGGTCACAAGGGATATACAAGGAGATATCCCATGGTGTATGCTCTTTGTGGATGATGTGGTGCTAGTTGACGATAGTCGGACGGGGGTAAATAGGAAGTTAGAGTTATGGAGACAAACCTTGGAATTGAAAGGGTTTAGGCTTAGTAGAACTAAAACCGAGTACATGATGTGCGGTTTCAGTACTACTAGGTGTGAAGAGGAGGAGGTTAGCCTTGATGGCCAGGTGGTACCTCGGAAGGACACCTTTCGGTATTTGGGGTCAATGTTGTAGGAGGATGGGGGTATTGATGAAGATGTGAACCATCGAATCAAAGCCGGATGGATGAAGTGGCGCCAAGCTTCTGGCATTCTCTGTGACAAGAGAGTGCCACAAAAGCTAAAAGGCAAGTTCTACAGGACGGCGGTTCGGCCCGCAATGTTGTATGGCGCGGAGTGTTAGCCGACTAAAAGGCGACATGTTCAACAGTTAGGTGTGGCGGAGATGCGTATGTTGAGATGGATGTGTGGCCACACGAGGAAGGATCGAGTCCGGAATGATGATATACGAGATAGAGTTGGGGTAGCACCAATTGAGGAGAAGCTTGTCCAACATCGTCTGAGATGGTTTGGGCATATTCAGCGCAGGCCCCCAGAAGCACCAGTGCATAGCGGACGGCTAAAGCGTGCGGAGAATGTCAAGAGAGGGCGGGGTTGACCGAATTTGACATGGGAGGAGTCCGTTAAGAGAGACCTGAAGGATTGGAGTATCGACAAAGAGCTAGCTATGGACAGGGGTGCGTTGAAGCTTGCTATCCATGTGCCAGAGCCATGAGTTGGTTGCGAGATCTTATGGGTTTCACCTCTAGCCTACCCCAACTTGTTTGGGACTAAAGGCTTTGTTGTTGTTGTTGTTGTTGTTTGTTGTTGTTGTTGTATTATTCACTTTCACCTACAAATTTTTACAAAGCCTGCAGCTCACTGCTGACTCTCCTGGGTTAAAATTGCTAAAGCTTAGAAATGTGCATGGTTGTACTATTTACATGAATTATTGTTCTTCTTATTTCTGTGCAGCGTCCATATACGTCCGTGTCTCAGAGAATCGAATGGACCTTCTCAGGGCTGTGATGATCGGTCCTCAGGGAACACCCTACCATGATGGCCTTTTCTTCTTTGATGCTCAATTTCCTGCTAGTTATCCTGCAAGTCCTCCAGTAAGTATATTGACATTTTGGTAACTTCGTATGTAATGTATTTCCATATGTTGATTGAAATAACCGTTCTGGTGCTTTTGCAGACTGTATACTATCATTCTGGAGGACTTAGGCTTAATCCAAATTTGTATGCTTGTGGAAAAGTCTGCCTTAGCCTCCTAGGCACCTGGGAAGGTCATGGTTGTGAGAAGTGGAACTCAGCTCACTCAACCATGTTACAAGTGCTAATCTCCATTCAAGCTCTCGTATTGAATGAGAAACCATACTTCAATGAGCCAGGATATGAAACATATGCCAATAATGCTAGTGGGCAGAGGACTGCCTTGGAGTATAATGACACAACATTTCAATACTCATGTAGGACAATGTTGTACTCGCTTCGTAGGGCTCCACAGGTAACATACTGCTAATTATCAAGCTCTCGCAGTTCCCGACATCGGTGCACAAGTACTCACTGTTCCGAAGATTAGTCCAAAATGTAACTTGCTGAATGTGGATGTATGTGATGCTATTTTGTTAGAAGGGGAGATAGACAACAGAAAAAAATCTACTGAACTGCAACATCAAACTATTAACCATCCGATTTTTGCCCTCGGGTGGTCTCACAAATGGTCCGTTTGTTAATGTGGATACCACATGTCCACCATGTCACAGCCAGAGCCAAACAATCTAAAATAAGCTCCACCATTTGTATAAATATATCTTTCACAAGAAATGCTAGAAATGGAAGAGAAAAATTGGTAGAAACAGATAAGTAAACAGAATTTGGTGACATGGCAGTGATGTGGTGCACATGTGGCATGCATGTCACCAAAAGCTACTTAACTACTTGTGAAACTACTCTAGGGTGATTTGTTTTACTATTTGAATAGTTTGTGAGCCAGACTGTTTTTGAGTTTACTGTTAAAAAGTGAACTTGTGCCAGAGTTCAGAGTTGAATGGTGGACTTCTTTCTAGAAGAGAACATCATCTATTTGTGTGGACCTTGAACATTTGAACCATGGAGTGACACGGGATTACTCTTGTGGCCTAGACGGGTAGAAGACCCTCCACTTGGGCATTAGCTTGGACTCTGTTTTTGTGTTATCCTGAAACCACGCAAAGTATGAAGGATGTCAATTTTAGGGTTGCTAAGTGGACCAATGCAAGAATTCAGGGTTGAAAATATTTTGTTTTCTCCCTCTTTTTGATATGGCAGTTCTTTTTGGTGTCTAAGACAGCCATAGCAGTAAAATCTTGCTAGAGTCAGTAAAGGTTGCTAGATTCCATATCTAGTTTGCGCAGTGTACCACAGCACAACAACCACAAATTGGGCACTTAATTTGGTTGTAGTATGGAAGTTGTTATTATCTTCAGTAGGGTGCGGTGCACAGCTCACACACCAGAAAATCAAATTAACCTTTATCGTTGGCTGTTGCTTTGCTTGTTTCAGCACTTTGAAGATCTCGTTGCCGGCCACTTCCGAGAGCGCGGCCGTGCCATTCTGGCTGCATGCAAATATTACATGGAGGGTAACAAAGTTGGGTCCGTAGTTCCTGACGAGGATGATGAGGACAAGGAACTGGAAAGCGCAAATGCAGAAGGATCCAGCTCCAGCAGTGCAGTGAAGCCGAAGAATAATCAGGTAGATTTGCGTGCAGGCGCAGGTGTAGTTCGCCCTGCATCCTTCAAGACCAACATGGAGGTTCTGTTTGAAGAGCTCCTGATGGAGTTCAATGTGAAGGGTGCTGACACCAAGAAGTTCTGTGCCGAGAAGTTGAAGAAGAGCCAGCCTGCTGCTGCTTGAAGGATCCGGCTGCAGCACCAGATATCTGTGGTGGTTCCATAATGGGAGTGAAATCCATAAAATGATGGTTTCATTTCTTGCCTAACTATAGGAATGCTATGTAGATATCTCTTTTTTTGCGCCCTTTGCCGTACTGGTCCTGTGGACTCGGAAGTGGAAAAAAGTGGTGGTTTTAGATGCTAACTGAAGTGTCCACCCCCTTAGCTTTGGAATATCGTTTGCTTATGAGTTACTAGTACGTGAGGCTACATGTGCATTATGTAGCGATTTAGTTCATGAGGTCCTCCCAATGTTTTATCCTAGATGCCAATGTAGGAATCAAGAGGGCATGTCAATACATTCTGAAGGATGGAGCATTGGTTCCTTTTAGCCAATAGCAGTTGGCAAGTGGCAAGTTGATTAGTGCTACTAATCTAAGTAATGCTGCAGCGCGTGAAAAAAGCTATAACATTTTTCGAAGATACTGGATCTGCATTTCAAAGATAGGAATAGACCTGTTTAAGAATTCGTCCAATTAACCAGTTAACTTTTTTGAGCAATCTCTATTCATAGGGTCACTGAGTAGCCGATAAACCAATTAATCATTTGATTAATTGATTAACTTGCCGATTAGCCTATTAATCTCCTACTCGCTAGCCAACCATGTACCTACCAGTTAATGACTACTTTAACAATAATTTGCCAATTAGCCTATTAATCCCCCTAAATGCTATCCAACTGATTAGTCACCAGTTAATGATTTCGTCAACAATGAGAATAGAAAAGTCTACTAACGATAATATCAGTTCAAGCTATTACTTGTCCTTTTTGTTTCTTAGTGTGCAGATTAAATTACATCTGGATCCCGCAAGCCTGAAGCGGTGTTTGTTGAAATGCCTGTGATTACAAATAGTCAGGAGTATATGACAAGAAACTATCACATTGCAGGCTATGGCTACAAAAATCCACCACTTTTCTTAATCTATCTATCTATACCTACTAAAAAAAGGTATTTTTAGTCTGTTTTGCTATTTTATAGAAAATCCCCTAACGTTTTTGACACTAAACCCACAGTACATATCAAATGTTTTTAAAAATACTCATATCTTCTAAACTGTGGCTCCAAATTTGACATGTTATATATGGAATTTGATTAGAAACATGTAGCATCTGAATATGATGTTATTTTACCTGTTAACAATTTAAAAAAAGTGTAGAATCTGAATATGATATTATTTTACCTGCTAACAATTTAAAAATACTATCTAGATTGCAATGTTAATCAACAATGCATTATCCGTCTTTTTTTCATACCGGTACTGATTCAGATTGGGATTAACACCTCAAGAAAAATCAGGATTGAACATGAAATTAAAGATAAATTTGATAGACACTCAATAGATAAGGACATGCATGACAAGAAATAAAAGAAGGACCCAATAAAGATGGGATGTCCGCTATAAAAGAAATAAAAGAGAAAAGGCAGAGGAGATCCGATAAAGATGATATGTTGCGTTATTATCCTATATATAAGAAGAAAAGAGAGAGGATATGCATGAGAAAAAGTAAAAAGGAGGCATGCATGACAAAAATTAAAATAATAGACACCTTTGATAAGATATAAATAGTGATGAAACATGGGCCAATACCTATGACATGTATGGCAAAAAATAGTGATGAAATAGGGGCGTAAGTACCTGCGTCCACATGAGACCATACAAAAATGTTCTTTTCCAGACAAAAAAAAACTCTTTTTATGATTAAAAAATCTTGTATCTTTTTAACAACACTTCATGTATTTAAGGAATATGCATGTGAAAAAAAGTGTTCAAGAGTTACCCTAAGTTGGCGATTCTTAAACTAAAACTGCCATTGATGCACACATGTCTCCATAGTGTGCTAATGTGTCATCGTTTGTTTTTGTCGTTTTTCTTTACTCGCCCATAACAACACCCCATTCCGAACATGACATGAATAAATGCATGATCGCTTGCCCGTTTCTTTGTACGGATTAAATCTACGTGCAAGCCGTGTTGAAATAGAACACCTGTAGAATTTTAAATTGCATTTTTATAGGTTGACCATCTTTGTTTGGGCCGTAGCTACAATTCTCAGACTATAGACGATTTTTTGTAAATTATTCTTCCGTTGCAACGCACAGGCCTTTTTATTAGTCTTTCAGAAAACTATCATAAAATTGGTTAGCTGTTCCAAAACCCTAGTCGCCAAACGGTTAAAAATTAAGCGAGGTTATGACAGGTAGGGCCCACTCGTCAGGGTTTGGTCGGCTCCTGGATGACGGCGCGCATGGTGACGACCGTTAGGCTGCAGCCATTCCGACCGGGCCAAGTCAACCCAAGCCGTCTCCTCTGTCTCCCTCCCCCGCTCACCCTCACTTCACCTCCCCTCTCCTTCCTTGACCTAGGCGATGGCGTCGGCAGTGGCGAAACTGGTCGACGACGGCGACTCTATGGGGCGACCTAGCACGGGGGGCGATGGTGGAGACTATTTCGAGGTGGATAACTGGCTTGGCAGTGGCAGCTTCGCTACAGAGCCGCCGCCGCCGCAGCCTACACCTCCGGCAGCGCCACAGTCGGTGAGGGGACAACCTACAGCTGCTGCACAACCTACGCCCTATGCACGGGAGAATCAGGAGCTGTCCCTTGAGTACGGAGCAGCCAAGGCTCTTGCTGGCGCCGTCGTCGCGTATCCGCCAACTCCAACCGCTAGGCCTCGACATTTGGAGGGGTTGAGTAAGTTTTCTCTCTTCATCTACTTGTTGACCAAACCCTAGTTTAATTTAGTACTGCTAGGTTAGTAGACAGTCCATGAAATCTTTAGTTAGGTTTGAGCAAACCCTAGTTTAAGCAGTAGTGATTCAGATTAGTATATGTATTTAGTTGTATGCATTAGTGATTCAGATTAGTACATGGATTTTGTACTGAGTGTGCATGGGTGGTTTAGCCTAGCACTGAATTTAAAAATGTACTTGAATTTGTATTGAATTATGTTAAATATGGATGTAGTCACAAATTTAGTACTCAATTTTCTAGTCAGTAGGCTAAATAGGGATGCAATTATGGATGCAACATAGTTGTGGCAGTACAGAATTTTCTTGCAGTTAGGTTTCTGAATTTTGTACAAGTTACAAAAAGTTGTGAAGTAATACATTCTGTAATACAGGCTGGATGATGACATTTGGGAGGTGAGGCTGCATTTCCAGGGCTGAGATAACATGGAAAGAAGCTTCTCTCTTTCATACATCACTTTTCTCAATTTGATTGCACTTACTGAGATTGAAGGCTATGGGTCAGATGACTACATGTACTGGGTAAAGGAAGTAGGAATTGGACAGGATGGCTTATTTCTTCTAGACAGTCAAGATGCAGTTGAAGAAATGATTGACCACTCTGATTCATAGTTCTGAACATCATAATGGCCAAGGCTAATGAAGAGCAGAGGACGGACGCGTCATGGGGAGCTCGACGGCGACGCGATGGCGGCGATGCAGGGAGGGCAGCGACTTAGGTTGATGCAGTCAAGCACGAGGAAGCTACTAGACAAGGTTTGAGGTCGAGACGAGGAGGGAGACGATGGGAACAGGGCCGAGAACGAGCTAGAGCATGAGTTTAGCTGGTCGCGACCCGTGGTCACCGCGTGAACTGGCATACGCGGTGCCAAGTGATCGGCCACATCATGTCCAGTAGATGGACCCTGATACCCTTAGTCCAAATGCAGAAAGAATTTGGTCCAGGGGCAAATAAGTGATTTGCAGGTTGATCCAAAACATTGTGGCAGCAAGGTGTTTGTGATACAGGGGGACAAATCCAGGAGAAGCCAGGGGCTGAGCTTTGGCATGGCTTGGTCACAGGCAAAGAACACTGTGATGACCAAGTATCCGCCCAAATGGAGGAGTCTAGATGGGGGTTGCTGTAGAAAGTGACCCACTGGTCAGAAATGGAGATTAGAAAGTTGCACTCATATGAAGAGGCAAGTTGAGATGAAATTGGGCATGACCCAATGATTTGAAGATATGAAGTTGCTCAAAAAGTTTCAGGCCATTTAGATGAACCAAACCATCACTTGCTTCACAAAGCTTCATTACGGACAGAAACTTAGAAAAATTGCACAGGGCAATTGGCTAGATGAAATGGGCCACAACTTGGTGGAGAGAGTTGATATGGATAGGAGAATGTCCTAAAAAAATTCAGCTTAAATGAAGCAATATAAAATATAGTTGCTTCAGAAATTGAAAATCTGACCAGAAACCAAGATTTGGAGCTGTGCTCACATAGAAAGGTTACATGAGCTCAAATTTGGTGGAGAGTGATTATTTGATCATATCAAGGACCTTGCAAAATTTCAAATCATTTGGATATGCCTAGCTAGTACTTCCTTCACAATGTCTTCCCTCAGATAGGAACTTTGAAAAATTGATCAGGAATATTTACTAAGCAAATGAAGTTGAATTTTGGCACAGGGCAATGATATGGATAGGAAAAGATGTCCAAAAAGTTTGGGGTCAATTGGGCAAAGGTAAATAGCACTTGCTTTGCAAAGTGCCATTTAGGGTAGAATAGGAAAAAAATTATTGGAGGATGATTTTTGAACATGGCAATGAAAAGTTTTGCCATATTTGAGCAAGATAGAACCCAAACAATTTATGAGAATTATTTTGGAATTTTGGGAGTGAAAGAAATATAGGTTGCTTCACAACCTAAGGCAAATAGGATAATTCCTTTAATAGAAAAGGAATATTCCCAATAAAAGAATATTGGGATTTGTGTTAGGATGAAAATGACATGATCTAGGGATGATAATGAGGATGAAAAGCCACTATAAAACCTAGGAAGACATGATCTTCCCAAGTTTTGGAACCACATAGCCACAGAAAAGAAAATCAAATTAAGAAATCCAAAAAATCAAAGGAAAAAGAAAAGGGCAAAATCCAGGGTGTTACACGTGTGCCGTACTGCTAGACGCGAATGCTAGGTATGGCCCATGCCACCCCACTATATCGAGGTGCTGATTATGTGGAGCGAACATATTATCTCTCCAGGAGTACGGTACACCACTAGTACTACTCACATTGTCGCGAAATTTCCTGGAGTCCGTGCTCAACCCTCCTCTCTCTCTTCTCAGTCAGCTAGCAGACACGCGGAGTGTTCCCATCGTCTGTTTGCTCACATGCGGTCCCACATGTCAGTGAAAATGCAAGACGACCCACTGAACCTGCACATCTTTCACCTCGATGTGCTGGTGATGAAAAACAAATCCACTAAAGATCTTCAGTGGCCGCTTTTGGAGTTACTCAAGAGTAAGATTCTATTTACAGTTTAACCAAAAATGCACATCATGTGGCTTCAACTAGCACTCCATTTTCTTGCATGACATGACCTGGATGCTGGATGTCCCACGTGTCGGCAAAAGGAGGAAGAACTCGACCAAATCTTCTCCAGATTTAGACTGGAGGAGTAGGAAACACGACAAGCCCTGTGCCTACATCATGCGTACAAGCCCACCTCACGCTATCACCATACTTCTCGGCCTCCGTGCGACACCTAGCTCTAGTTGATGGTATACTAGTACTAGGACTAACTATTGTACTAGCATACTCCACTATTAGGTTGGCTCTATGTGATGTGGCAACTTCATATAACCGGATGTTGGCTATACTACTACGGTACTCACACTCCAAGAAGTGACTCGAAAACCATTCATAAATTGAGTTTATCACATGCATATGCAAATGTACCATTCATTACATATAATAAGTCATCAACACATAACGACAACGAGGATACATGTTGGATTATAGATTATTCCCAACAAAACATTCTAGTAAATACTAAAGTTTTTATCACACAACAAATAACAAGAAGTGAAATGAACTTCAGCTCAACCAATCCTCGGCGTTGGAAACGCTTGCTTTGAACCATAAGTAAGCCTCTGGGAAGGGCCAGCTATTGTCAATATCGAAACCAACGCAGGACTCATCATCCAGACTGAAGCGGCCTATATCAGGATGCATATTGTGATAGCCAGGGTAGGGAACCATAGAAATGTCCGATGTATAGATACTGTTGCTTCTCATAAATGGTAGTAACGTTGTGCCAACAACAGCTGGATCGCCTTTCACCATCATTGGATAGTTTAGTCCAAGGAAGAGCGAGTTTTCTCCGAGACTATCAATATTGAATCAGGGAGAAGGTCCTGGCTCTAGCACACTAGTATCCATCTCGAATACCCTGCAACAAATGTTGGAATAGGTCCAGAGAGTGCTACCATGGGAGACAACACCTGCTTCCTTAGTAACATCAGCAGTGCCCTGTATACAGACGAGAAGAGGTGATCCATCAGAATAAGTTGCCAGGCGCCACTGAGTATGTAGGTGCTGCTCGTCCTCATCCTCCTGATCATCACCATCGTCATCTCCCCCTTGGTTATAACTTTTTCAAGTATAGTTGGTGGAATGTTCACAGGACCTTGGAAACACAAGAAGGTTAATTAGTACGAGGATACTAACTCGCATGCATGTGGATGAAACAATTCTAATTATGGTGGAAGACAAATGTACCAAAACCATAAGGATTCCATGCAAAACCAGTGCCACAAGTGGTGGCAGCAAACACAAGACGCTCGTATTGAATTGCATCACAGTTAAACCCGGGCATGGGCAGCCCGGCTCGACGACCCGGCCCGAGCCCGGCCCGAAAAACCTGGGCCGGGCCGGGCCGGGCTTGACACTCGGGCCGGGCTCGGGCTTTGTTTTGCAGCCCGAAAGGTAGTTCGGGCCGGGCTCGGGCTTCTCTTTTTCTATTTTTTGGGCTGGGCTTTTGGGCTTCGGGCCGGGCTTGCACGTACACGTACTAAAAAACAATGTTCGGGCCGGGCTTTCGGGCTTCGGGCTTGATTTCGGGCCGGGCTCGGGCTTGAAATCAGGGAGTATTTCGGGCTTCGGGCTGGGCTCGGGCTTGAGAAATGAAGGTTGGGCTTTTACAAGCCCGGCCCGAAACCCGGCCCGGCCCGACATTTTCCCAGGTTTAATCACAGTACTCATCCGTGTACAAAAATTGATTTTTGAGCAATATCCATCGAGGCGCGCCGTTCAGTTTTGAAGCATGACTAACTAGTACTGTATGTAGAGAAAATATAAACTACTCTACCACCACTCCACCTCTAGTACTAGTATAAAAAAGTTATATAAGCTAGAGCTTCAGCGATTGCTTGCTAAGGGTTGCCCACTTGCTTCTCACACTATCACCTCTCTCCAGATCTAAAAAAGATGCGGCGCCCCTCTCTTTCCCTCCTCACCAGTGGTCACAGATCCGCTGAGGAAGAAAAGGACGTGCAGCCTTGACGCACTCGTCGTCGGTGAGCGAGGTCACGCATTGACGACAAGGCCGTCCTCTCAGACCTAGGTGCTCGCGCCGGATGGTCTTCATCCCCAAGCTCGCAGTCGTAGTGTGTGCGGAGGACGACGACCACGAGCAAAGCCACTTCCCGCCGACCCTCAGGTATGCTACTTCTTTTTGAACCGTACCCTTGTTCTATTGCCCCATCAGCCATGTCGCTGCATGTGGATCTTTTTCCACCCCACCATCTCCCCAATTTGCTATCCTCTGCTCTGCTGGTCACGTAGATGAAAACCTTAATTTGCACTATTAAAGTAATCAACATGCCTCCCTCGGAGAGGACCTAATAGCTACATGTGGCTTCAACGAAAGGCTGTATGGATCATTTGCATAAAAGCTAATTTTGTTTGAAAAAATAACAGTTGGATAAAAGCAGGTTTTGATGAAAACATATTTTATCTCCAGAATAACTTTCATCAAAGTGAGGATCCTCGTACAACTCACACTCTTCATAAGTTCCAAGAATAGGGGCAAAGAGGGAAAAAGCAAGACATGACATGTATGTCAAGAAAGATTCATATGTCGTCCATGACCGTGGGCACGGCTATTTGAATAGTTTTACACTCTGCAGAGGTTGTACACTTCACCCACACGACACAATCCCGACTTGTTGTCACTAGCCGTCGCTAGCGTAGTACACCATTTGGTATACCGGCAAGGAGATTGTGACGAGGTCTTTGGACTAGATTCCCCAAAGATGTGACATGCCCACCGGGTCTGGCGCACAGAAATGAGAGTACGTCCTCAAACCGCCCCCCATCTGTGCCGAGGATACTCCCCGCATGGCAGATATCCCATCTGCGGTATGACGACATAAACACCTAAGGCTAACTAGCTTACTTGACAAAGCAAGTGCCCATATAGCATGTGGCTGTACTATTACACAATCTTCAAATCCAAGACTTATTAGGCCTCATGCGGCACGGACGACAGATTGCCCCCTTCAGCTCATGAAGGGTAGACAATCGCTCCTTCAATCCTTGATTCAGCTGTCACCCACGCCAGTATTAAGATGGTAAGTTTCACCAAGAGTACAAGAGGATAGAGGAGATCAACAA
Source organism: Triticum aestivum (assembly GCF_018294505.1). Classification (NCBI taxonomy): domain Eukaryota; kingdom Viridiplantae; phylum Streptophyta; class Magnoliopsida; order Poales; family Poaceae; genus Triticum; species Triticum aestivum. Next base: position 210,822,964 of record NC_057795.1, on the reverse strand, counting down.
GGCCAACTGGCATAACTCAGCGATAAGTATCAACTGTCAATGATTCAGAGGTCATTCAACAAAGCACCTATAGGGTGATACACATGGCTAAGCATTTCTACTCTACCGGAATACTATAATTCTACTCAGGGGTCAAATTAATAGGCGACAAGCGGATCAAGGTAATGTGTCAATCAACACGCTAGCTATGAGAATTAAAATAGCATGCATATAGTAACCTAAAACAAATGCAATTTTGTAAACATAGGATATCAAAGAAGGAGGCATGCCTTCATTGTTGAGTCGTTCTTCGGTAACCTGAGTACGTCGTTGTCCAACATCGTCACTCCCTACTCGTCGCAATGATAGCAAATGAAAAATAAATAAATACCAAAGCAATAAATTCCAAATAACATCCAAACCAACAATAAGAGTGAATGGATAGAAAGATATTGATCAGATGGAGATTCCAAAAGGAAATAACGCGAATACGTGATATGGAGGTAAGAGAAAGGATTCAATGAGGTGACATGGTTTAGGTTGACACAGCTAAGGAAAGCTTGATGATCAAGATAACGTTCTAATTCAAACAATGATACTAACCAGTAGTACTGCCCACTACACATCTCAGCTAACTATATGGAAAGCTACTAACACACAAGAAATGGAACCATCTTATGCATCTTAACTACACAAGCACAACAAGGCATGATTAATGTAAAAGTTAACCACAAATAAATATTTAGATATAATCTAAATATTTATAATGGTCAATAGTAGCCAACATTCACATCGGCTATATGCTATTCAAAAGGAAGCATTCCCAAAGATAACCAAAACAACAATATAAGCCATACTAGTCAAGCAATCAAACATCATACAACACATATGGTGTGAGTTTAATATAGGTCTAGCCCTAAAACAATACAAAATTAGATCAAATATTTCAACCAGAACTTGTGTCAACTAATACAAAGAAATTAACAACACTGGGAGTAAATGAATGACAACTGTCCTAGCACAACACGATAATACAAGTTAATGTAAACTCATCCTACCACAAGCAAGAACATGGCATAACTAAAAGTAACCATTAACCAAAAAAATAAATTATTAGATGCTTCTAAATATTTACAATGGTTAACATCAAGCACAATCAAACATCAGTCATAAAAACTATTAGCAACCATTTATATAAGAAGAGCCAGTACAATACTATGGTGAAAGTTAATTAAACAACTAAATAACGACACACATTTCATACAAGGCATGTAATATGGAATCACTAGAGGTCTCAACAAATAACACAAGCATCAGACATACAAGCGATCATGATAAGCTGCTAAACTAGCACATGCCCTTTATAATAAGAAACAACAAATATCCAGTAACCACTAGCGATAATAATACCCCGCATGCTTGAAATAACAAAGCAACCTATGGACACTAAGCATATGAGAAAGACCAACTCCACTAACATGAAAGGTAAACTATTATATGCATGAGATGAACCATTCCAACACGTCTAAAACACTCATAATACTAAAAGAGAAAAGTCAAGCATATATAAGCAACACACGAACAACTATAACACATGTAATATAATAACACAAAGATCACTAGCATGAATTGATGTCTGGACTTAGGCATACCACAAATGCAATAGCTAGATAGAGTAGTTATGACAAGTAGACATGCATAATCATCACAAGAGATATGAGACTATGCTACCGATACAATACTACTCATAACTATGACATAATTTAGTTGATACCAACTAACGTGACTATCAAGCATAACAATCGCACGCAATCCCTAAATACTAGTTACGATTGTAAGCACACCGAGGCAGCATACTAAGCATGTAGGCAAGTCATACTAGATCATGACATCAAGCAATGTACTATATACTAGCATGAGTGAAAATGACTTGCACTTCTATTTGTTACAATCTATAGTTGCAAAGACGTAAGATACACCCCTAGGCATGATCTAATACATGAACCGGTATACACATGCTATACAATCTAGTTATGCACTCGCATCATCATGCGGGGTATTAATCAAGCATCAAGCTTAAGTCATAAGAGATCATATGTTGGTAACATGTATCTCTAACAAAGGCTATCCATATGTGCGATCAAAAAGTACGAACTAGCGATCACATAACACATGTAAAGCATACAATAGAACATGCACGACTTTGAGAAAGTGCTAACAAAATATAACAACCAATTAATCATACATAGCTACTACCTAGGTAAGTAAATGAATAATTATGAAGAAGCAATAAACTAAGTTCTACAACACAAGCACAAATTCTATACAGCAGTATGACCTAAATCATGACATAAAGCAACCAACCATGTAATCTAGAATGGTGACATGTAAGAAACCATAGGAACAACTACAAAATGTGTTATGCCATAGGGAACTATAATGGAATTGTTCTAAACTAACATAGCACTTAATTTAACATCTAGAGCCTAGCATAAAGAAACTATGCAAAAACACACATGCCAAATACGTAAAGAACTATCATAGGCATGACATGATTTCAAACCAAAAAAATAAACATGCAACATGGATGAACATGAATATGTAAACCATATCTAAGATATCTCCATGCTAAACAAAACTCAAGATATGATGTAATTCATGATGCGACAAACAAAGGAAACCCTAGAACAATTTTATGGAATTATATGCATGGTGAACATTAACCAAAATTTGTATGCACACATAACACATGACTACAAAATTATATTTTGTAACTCATACAAGCAAAATCTATATATAGTAAACAAAATACTAAACATGACAATCATTCATAGAAATCAATACACAAGCATAAAATACAACTATACTTAGTAACACAAACTATCGAGCCGAAGCAATACATATAACTATTTTAACAATTAAAACAAGAGTAAAACAAATCTAATAAATCATATGTAACTCCCACGATTATGAAATAATTAGGGGTGACTCCTAGGCATATCATGAACATATGAAAATTAACTATGAATAGTAAAGTTTCACCAAACACAAAACACACTTGGATTCTATACAAGACGACTAAGATAAAATCTATAGTAAAAAACGCTTGACCAAACTAACAATCTAACTTCACCACAGGGTCATCTTGTCCATAGAAATCATTTCACCTATTGGGCCCGAGATCATCCGGTAAACAAACATGAAGGAAACGTGCCCATGCCATCGGATGGCCTCCATTCACGCATCGGCGCAAGCAACGACATAGATGCGTTGCATAGTGATGTCTAGGAGATGCACCGTACGATGTTAGACATGTGTACAAAAGGAATTGAAGAGTGGCTCACCGGGTTTGAGGAACGATGAGATGAACCCGATGAAGGGAGTCGAAGAAGTTGTGCAAAAAATGACGTGTGGTCGATGAACGGTGTGGAAGAAGATGTTGGTGTGCTCCTACGTGCGAGACAAAGAAGATAACACAGATGGAGTCATTGGGCAGGTCCTCGTGTTAGTGGTGCCGATCCCAAGTGACTGCAGCGGCTCACCTATGTCGTGTGTGCGGCCAACAACTACCATAGGCTGGAATTAGTTGTCTAGGAGGTAGGTTATATATTATAGAGTATCTATATGGAAGGAATTAGATAGAGGCTCACCGGGCTTGATGAAACATCAAACTCGATGACCATGTAGACGGACATGCACAATTGTTCGCGTGTGGTTGACGAAACGAGTTCCTTCTTCCCTGAATGGATTCTGGTGTGGAGAGGGACCTTCAGGCGCAAGGGTTCGGATACGGATGACCTGCTTCATCGGTATCGAGCACGGCATCCATAGAGCATCATATTTTTTTGGAGAGGGTTCTGGAGAGATTGAGGAAGGAAGAAGGCAGCTGTCGGTGTCAAAACCGGCGGATCCCGGGTAGGGGGTCCCGAACTGTGCGTCTAGGCGGATGGTAATAGGAGACATGGGACACGATGTTTTTACCTAGGTTCGGGACCTCTCGATGGAGGTAAAACCCTACTCCTGCTTGATTGATATTGATGATATGGGTAGTACAAGAGTAGATCTACCATGAGATCAGAGAGGCTAAACCCTAGAAGCTAGCCTATGGTATGATTGTTGTTCGTCCTACGGACTAAAACCCTCCGGTTTATATAGGCACCGAAGAGGGTTAGGGTTACACAGAGTCGGTTACAATGGTAGAAGATCTACATATCCGTATCGCCAAGATTGCCTTCCACACCAAGGAAAGTCCCATCCGGACACGGGACGAAGTCTTCAATCTTGTATCTTCATAGTCCAGGAGTCCGGCCAAAGGCTATAGTCCGGCCATCCGAACACCCCCTAATACAGAACTCCCTTAGTAGCCCCTGAACCAGGCTTCAATGACGACGAGTCCGCCGCGCATATTGTCTTCGGCATTGCAAGGCGGGTTCCTCCTCCGAATACTTCATAGAAGATTTTGAACACAAGGATAGTGTCCGGCTCTGCAAAATAAGTTCCACATACCACCGTAGAGAGAATAATATTTACACAAATTCAATCTGCTGACGTATCCTGTGGCGTGACATCACTCCACGGCCAAGCCTTTATTCGAATCATTTTTACTGTTCCACCTCAGCGTGTTTAGCGAGGCAGTTTCCTTGGCACGTCTTGTCAAAGCAGAGATCGTGTCCCCTTATTCCGGGATTCTCGTCAATATGGGCGTGGATAACCCAACCACGCCCGTTGGCACATCTCCTCTATCGAAGGCGAGTCCCGAACGGTCATGGGGAAGGCTCTTGGTATTCAACCTCTTTATAAAGAGACTAAGGCTCCACTCCTTACTTTCAATCTCGATTGAATCCGCACCTTGCCTCGAGTTCCAACACCCAAAGCTCCAGATTCAGGCGCTTTGGACCTTCGATGATGTCCGGCTCCGACCTGCTAGGCCGGTGGATGCCTTCCTCCATTACAGAAGAAGACATGCTAAAGCTAAGAGATGCCAGGTATCTAACCAATGAAATTTCGCATAGGTTGCCTGCCCAAGGGCAGGTTATTCCCACTCCCAAGCCTGGTGAAAGCGTGGTGTTCACGTCTCACTTCCTTCGGGGGCTAGGCTTCCCGATGGACCCCTTCATGAGGGGGCTCATGTTTTACTATGGGTTGGAATTTCATGACTTGGATCGGGAGTCCATCCTCCACATCTCATCGTTCATTGTCGTATGCGAAGCCTTCCTCCGCATTACCCCTCACTTCGGATTGTGGCTCAAGACCTTCAAGGTGGAGCTGAAGATGATCAAGGGGCAGCAGGCAGAGTGCGGAGGGGCTGTTATAAGCAAGAATGCTGATGCTCCGTGACCCGAGGGCTCTTTTCAAGAGGAGCTCAGCCTATGGTAACAAGAGTGGTTTTATATCATAGCTCCCAGGGGTACCAAATGGGTGGCGCCACCTGCCTTTCGCTCGGGGCCTCCACCGCGGCTGGCGTCATGGGTCAATAAAGGACTCGACTGGGGGCCGTCCAAGGACGTGCCCTTGTTGCAGGGCCGCATTCAAGATCTCCTAGAGAGAGAGAGAGAGAGAGAGAGAGATCACTCTGGTCGTAGTAGCGCAGGTCATGCTGATTCATCGCACCCTGCCCTGCAAACGTCGCCCCCTCCGCCTGTGGGAATTTAACCCGGAGGGACCACGAGCTCTCCAACATTTTATGGGCGCGACGCCCGTGGAGATGTACAAGCTTTTCTTCGGATCACAAGAGATGTGTCCGGACTTGACTGAGGACACATGTCTGAGCTACAATCGTCCGGATACTCAAGTAAGTAGCCCTGTACCCGGACACACTATACCATATTTATCACAAACTTGCTCTTTAAAAGAGCTGTCCCTTGAACAGGAGTGGATAGCGAAAGCAAAGTTAATCAGGTGTCCGGCCCCCCTCCCTGAGACCATGCCGGATCCCGTGTTAACCAGAAAGATGGAGGTTGCGCCTTCGGAAGAAGGTGAAGGGGGGAACAAGGAAGCTACCGCCTCCGCGAAGGAGGCTGCCAGGAAAGGAGGGATCGAGAATCCCTCCATCCAAGGGAAGACGAGGACCGCCTCTGAAGACCCAGAGACCATGGTCTCAAAGCGGGGGAAGAAATCTTCGTCAGAGGGTCCTGCACCAAGATATGCCTCGGCCGCATTATGCCCCCAAGGGGATCAGCCCTCCACCGAGCCGTAAGTAAAAAGGGGAGTTTTTAAAATAAAGGATATCCCTGCCCTATTTCTGATGAAGATAACCAAAGTTCTACCTTGTAGTTCGGATCTCAGCCCTTCTCAGCAGAGCTCATCTTCGGGGGATCTTCGTCCGGAGATGATAGAGAGCGAAACGCCTCCCCCCGCCGTACCGTCTTGCGAGGCGGGCGACCCCGAGGTGTCGTCGCAGAGGGTTTCTCCGAGTCCGGCGGGGCCGGAAGGTGGTCCTATTTCCCCTCAAAGCCCTCCGCATCCGGCCTTCAAAAAAGGCCATCGGACGAGTCCGACACCACCTGATGTATGGTCGGAGGAGCTGGAGGATCTGCTCGGGCGAGCCTCTATCTCAGAAATCACCGTGTGTTAATGGGTATGGTGATTGAAAGGATTTCATCCGCTGAGAGCGGATTGCATGAAGCCATCAGAAGTTTACTGACAGGTTTTGAGGTACACGAAATGATGTACCTTCTGACAGTTCCACATATAAAATGCGCCCTGTGTAGATAGTAGCCCCTGAGACACGGTGTATTGTAAAAAATGACAGCGCGCCGAGGATCATAATCCCAGGTATAATATGTCGCCCTTCCTATGTAGGTGGCGAAGTGTCCGGTGGCTAGCCGGACTGACGAATTTGCCGAACTAAAGCGACAACTTGACGTGGCGGATGCCAACATCGCGCTTGTCAATAAGCGGCTCGACGAGTCACAAGGTATGTGATTTCTCCACAGACACCTGGTAAGGGAGCTTGATGCACGTGCCTTACAACATGTATGCTTGATGCAGATGGTGCCACTGCCATGGAGAACCTTCGGACGGAGCTCGCCCGAGCCAAGGAGCAGGCCAGAAAAAGTGATGCGGCTGCCTTGAAGGCGGTCGAAGAGCTAAAAGCTGAGCAGGCTGCTCATTGCCGAAGCAAGAAGGAAATGGCCGAGATGGCCGTGAAGTTGAAGAATGCTGCCGACCGCTGCAAGCTTCTTGAAAAGGAAGATCGAGCGGTGCAAGAGGACCTGAAGAGGGCCACTACCGAGGCCAAGGATGCTCGCTCTGCGATGAGAGCTATGAAGGAGGAGCTACATCAGGCCGGAGATATCGCGGCTGGAAAGCCCTTCCTGCTGCGGAGGAAGTTCACGGATCCTAAATATGCTCAGTTGGACCGGCTGTGGAGTTCGGAGGATGCTTATCTAGACTTGGCGGCAAGTGCCGCGGACGCGGCCGAACACTTCCGAGATCAAAAGGATCACGAAATGGAAAAGGTTTTTTGGTCGCAGTTCCATAATCCAGAGCGCCCTCTTCCATTAATCGATCGCTTGGACGAATGGGCGGAGCTGAATAGGTTATCTGGACTTGCCATGAAGGATGTCGTGAGTCTTTTGTGGCCGAAAAGGCCCGAGCCGAAGAGTTATTTTGGCTTGGTGCAACAGTTCCTTGGTGCGGTGCCGCATATCAATGCAATGAGGAGGTCGGCATGCATAGAGGGTGCGCGGATGGCTCTTGCCCGTGTCAAGACATATTGGGCAGAGATGAAGGCCACCGATGTTGCATCCCTAGATTCGGACAGAAGCCGAGTACCTGTCGAGCAATATTTTCAGGAAGTTCTGTAGGGCGCTCGTTTAATAGAGACGCAGTGCTCGAAGGATATTATGTTCGAATAACATGTATTATTGTGAAACAATGTTTCGATGTAATATAGAAGCTTTTTATACTTGTGCTTTCGAGAATTAAAATACCTCCTGTGCGGCCGTTAATGTATATGTGTATATAACCTGAAAGATGGCAGTCTTCGGCTTCAGCCCCCACGCATATAATGTAGGGATGTTTGCAAAAGGCGCATTTTCACACTTGATCCAACGTCTTGGTCCTATAAAGGAGGTGGTAGCGCAGCAAACTAGGCAACCGGATTATAATGCTTTATCACTTTCACTTAGCCATAGGAGTTTGTCAGTGGGGCTACTATATAGCCCCTAGGGGCACCGCGCTCACCCGAATTTGGGGCGCGTATGTGCCTGACCGATAAACGGCCCTTCGTCAATGCGGAGGAATCCTATAGATTTTGGCGGGTCATCGAGTGGTTGACCAGTCTCACGCTATATCATGACAGTCAGTTTTCGGCTTTCTCTACTAAGGTACTCGCCTGGATGAACCGGGGCACAATCGCAGTAGTTCTCCTGGTGCTGCGTTAGCCGATAGAGCGGAACGTAAGGCAGCAAAACACAGGAGCCGGGCAAACCCAACATTTGACCAAAGACATGATTCGGAGCTAATGCATATAAGGCCTAACTCGAGACGCTGAACACTCCCTAAGGTATTCGGTCTTTATGAAAACGGGCCGAATAACGCCCTTGGTAATAAGCCCCTGGTGTCCAGGTACACGCAAAATTCTGACGTGGCCCATGCCAAAACGCCAGCCTCCTCCTCGGTCATAGCAAGAAACCGGGGGATGTGTATCAACAAGAGACAGTAAAAAAGGTTTACGCAGGGTCTTAATCTGAAAAGAATCCTTGCAACGGGTCCCTACTGCACGTCTGCGCCTGTGTCTCCGTTGTGCCGTATCCTGGACGGGTGTAGCACGTTGTTCATCTGTAAAAGAGAGGAACTTAGTTGAAAACGATCATGCGAAAATGTACGTTATACTAAATAAACAAAGTAAAATTCAAAAAAATAAATAAAATTGAGCTTTAATGTCTCTTGTTGTACATGCGCGGAGCCCCTAGTGCGGGGGTATGCGGCTAGTAAGCCCTTGTATGTTTACGCCGGACTCGTCTAACCGTGTCCGGGGTCTGGATGACCTGTTTAGGTGCTTTGATTAGTGAAGCCGGTTTGGTGTGTGGCTGTCAAGGCAGTCACACAATCTTCTGCGCTCGAGGAACACTAGATATTTCCCTTTAAGGAGATGATGCCTCGCGGACCGGGCATTTTAATTGTAAGGGATGCATAATGCGGTATTGCGTTAAAGCGGGCGAAAGCTTCGCGTCCCAGTAGTGCTTGGTAGCCACTTGTAAATGGGGCGAGGTGGAAGGTTAGCTTTTCGCGGCGGAAGTTGTCGGGTGAGCCGAACACAACTTCTAGCAGTAGAGAGCCCGTACAATGGGCATATGGGCCTGGCATTACCCCTTGAAAGGAAGTGTTGCTATGGCGAATTTTGGTTGGGTCTATCCCCATCTTGCGAATTGTGTCCTGATATAGCAAGTTTAGATCACTGCCACCGTCCATTAGGACTTGTGTAAATTGGAGTCCGTCGATTATCGAATATAATATCAAGGCAGTCCATCCCGCATTCCGGATACTTCTAGAGTAATCCTGATGGTCGAAGGTGATTGGTTTTAACAACCAGTGGCGGGACTCCTCTGGGATAGGCCGTATGGCGCACATATCTATGGGCGCCATTCTGTTTTTCCCTTTTGTCACGTAAAGTGAGTTTACTGTTTTGACTTCTTGTGGGAAATTCTTTTGTTTTCCGGTTCTCTGCTTGTGGGGTTCGTCATCGTCCTCGCTTGGTGTGTCGAGCCCCTTGTGTTCAGCGTTGAGTTTGCTGGACTGCTTGAAGACCCAACAATCTCTGTGGGTATGGTTTGCAGGCTTCCCGGGAGTACTGTGGATTTGGCATATCTTGTCCAAGATTTTGTTTAAGTTAGATAGCTCGTCCTGGTTATCCTTAAGGGGCAGTTTTTTATGATCCTGCCGTGAGCTTTTGAATCCGGCATTGACTGCCGTGCTCTTCGGGCTGTTTCCCTTGGTCCAACGCTGGTCTTTGCTGCGTCGCGATTTCCCGTTTCCATCCCTGACTTCAGATGTACCTGGGTCACTGGTACTGCATCTTGCCAGCCAGCTGTCCTCTCCTGCACAAAAGCAGGTCATGAGGCTTGTTAATGTGGCCATTGTTCTTGGTTTTTCTTAGCCGAGGTGTCTGGCGAGCCATTCATCTTGGACGTTGTGTTTGAAAGCTGCTAAGGCTTCGGCGTCCGGACAGTTGACTATTTGGTTCTTTTTAGTAAGGAATCTGTTCCAGAATTTTCGGGCTAACTCTCCGGGTTGTTGAGTTATGTGACTTAAATCGTCTGCATCCGGAGGTCGGACATAGGTCCCTTGAAAATTTGCCCGAAAAGCATCCTCGAGCTCCTCCCAACTTCCAATGGTGTTTTCGGGGAGGCTTTTGAGCCAATGCTGGGCTGGCCCTTTGAGCTTGAGGGGTAAGTATTTTATGGCGTGGAGGTCATCTCCTCTAGCCATGTGTATGTGGAGGATGTAATCCTCAATCCAGACTCCAGGGTTTGTTGTTCCGTCGTATGCCTCTATGTTTACGTGCTTGAATCCCACTGGAAATTCATAATCCAGAACCTCGTCGGTGAAACATAGGGGATGTGCGGCACCCCTATATTTAGGTGTACCGTAATTCGGATACTTGACGTGTTGCATTGCTTACTAGAGCTTGCTTTCTTGGCCTGTAGATAGATCTAATTAGGCCATCTTTTTGATGCAAATCCGTGTGCGGATCGCATGCCGGCTTGTGTGCGGCGCCGTTTGCCGCTCTATGTTTGCCATGGGGTCGTCTATCCGACCGGGTGGTCTCTTTGTTCTTTGATTGCGGGGGCTCTACGGCCTCCTCATCAAATTCGGGCAGTAGTTTTTGCTTTGGGTAGCTCTTTGTTCGGCGACTATCGCCATATTTGTCTGCGGTGTTGAGTACTTTGCTCCATCTGATTCTGAGCGCATCTTCCGCTGTTTTGAGATTCCTCTTCTGCTTTTTCAGGCTAAGCGCAGTGGCGACGAGCCTTTTGTGGAGGTTCTCCTGCTCCAGCAACTTGTCCGGCGTGAGATCGTCCGGACTGTTATCATCGCCGGGGACGAATTGTTTATCCATATCGTCCTGTTCGGACGGTTGCTCGATAGCATGTTCGTCATCCACCGGTTCGCCCTGCTCTATGGCTGGGTATGTATGGCTGCTGTCTTTGTCGAGGCGGGATTTTGAACGGCGCTTACGTCGCCGTTTTGCCTGCTTTTCGAGGGAATGATCCCTCGTGGCGTCCCGTTGTTCCTCGTTGTCGCTTCCTTTAGGTGTATCCACCATGTATACATCGTGAGATGAGGTGGGTGTCCAGTGCCTTATAGGTGCTCGTTCATGCTTATCTCCTACATCGTCGTCCATACCGTCGATGACTTCGGAGTCGAAATTGAGCACGTCGTTTAAACTTTCGATAGTGGCTACAAAGTGGGTGGTGGGTGGGCTTTGAATTTCTTCGTCGTCCGCATCCCAACTTTGCTGACCATAGTCCGGCCAGGGCTCTCCTGATAAAGAGAGAGACTTCAGTAAATTCAGGATGTCGCTAAAGGGCGAGTGTTGAAAGATGTCCGTGGCGGTGAATTCCATGACCGGCGCCCAATCGGATTCGATTGACAGGGGCGCGGTAGGTTCGGAGTCCGGAGAGGAGTCTGGCACCTTGGAGTTACGAGCCTTGCAAAGGACAGGGATGGTGTTTGGCTCAATCGCCATAGAGATCGCAGCCCCCGAGGTGGTGTCTAGCCACCCGTCCTCGATCGGCGCAGTCGGCTCCGAGCTAAGGGTCGGAGAGGACACTAGTGCGGCCTCCAGGGCACTGTTCGGCAGCAGAGCTAGATCATGCCCATCGTGACATTGCGGCGCGCTTGGCTGTGGCTCGAACCCGTCGAAGATCAAGTCTCCGCGGACGTCAACCGTGTAGTTCAAACTTCCAAATCTGACCTGATGGCCAGGGGCGTAGCTTTCAATCTGCTCCAGATGGCCAAGCGAATTGGCCCGCAGTGCAAAGCCGCCGAATACGAAGATTTTTCCGGGAAAAAAGTCTCACCCTGGACCGCATCGTTGTTGATGATCAGAGGAGCCATCGGGCCTAAAGATGACGACATAGAGGAACTCTCAATGAAAGCACCAATGTCGGTGTTAAAACCGGCAGATCTCGGGTAGGGGGTCCCGAACTGTGCGTCTAGGCGGATGGTAACAGGAGACAGGGGACACGATGTTTTTGCCCAGGTTCGGGCCCTCTCGATGGAGGTAAAACCCTACTCCTGCTTGATTGATATTGATGATATGGGTAGTACAAGAGTAGATCTACCACGAGATCAGAGAGGCTAAACCCTAGAAGCTAGCCTATGGTATGATTGTTGTTCATCCTACGGACTAAAACCCTCCGGTTTATATAGGCACCAAAGAGGGTTAGGGTTACATAGAGTCGGTTACAATGGTAGGAGATCTACATATCCGTATCACCAAGCTTGCCTTCCACGCCAAGGAAAGTCCCATCCGGACATGGGACGAAGTCTTTAATCTTGTATCTTCATAGTCCAGGAGTCCGGCCAAAGGCTATAGTCCGGCCATCCGGACACCCCCTAATCCAGGGCTCCCTCAGCAGCTGAACCATTGGATATGAGAGAGGGTATCAGGGTGCAGACATAAGTACTCACGAAATTGGAAATGGTGGAGGATTTTGGGGATTAAGGAGGGAGGCAGAAGACAAGCGTATGTTTCTTTTCCTCTATGTAGATACTAGCTTATACCCGTGCGGCGGCACGCCGCGCCTTGCCAGTATGTCATGTGGAATTTTTGCATGTGATCGTGCAGAAATTCATACATGTTAATTGGTTACTAAGTTGATTTCTAATTATATTTATGTAGTATATTTGTTGATTCATTGTACTTATATAAATATTAAGGTGCATGAATAGCAAAAGTGTCACAGAATTAATAACCTTATTGCATGGAACAATTGATACATTTTGCACAAACAGAGATTCTGATACTGCAACTTTATGTTTCTACAAACAATATATGATTTCCTTGTACACTGCATTTCTAGTCTCTCCTGCAGGGGAACCATGTCCGGACTCAATTAGGAACTTAAGACCGGCACGTGAAATCACTCTTGACACGGAAACATACAACTAACCATGCGAAAAGACAGGTTCTGGCAGATAAAAAAAAAATCTTTGACAGCATCTGGCCTTGACTTTTACTAATAGTCATAGCATAGCATAATCGAATAGGAACTTGGCAACAACGAAGTGTAAATGGCCACTTGCACCTGGAATAATTTAGAACAATCCGTGGGATGCAAACACGCTGCCCTTTGTTAAAGCCGTCAATAATTTCTCCCTCTAGCACTCTTTCACCAAGACGTGTAATGATCAACCGCGTTCCATTGCACAAACCAAATGATTGGTTGACATTCCTAAGGAGCATAACAGGAATGCCAACCTTAAGCAGAATTTTGTGTTGTGGAAAATTGTTGTTTTTTATTGAATTCTATTGCTCAGGAGGGTAAAACAACTCAACCTCATCAATATGATCAGTGGCGTTCGATATAGAATCGAAGCTAAGATACTCTCCACGCTGAGATAAATAATCACACCATTGAAATGAATGAAAAGAAAGAAATATTAAGAACATGAGAATTTGAAGCCTTAAAAACTTAGTTCAAATCACGAAGAGCATGATAATTACCCGTCTCTTTCAAAGCAGGGCTTCGAGCATTGTTCATTAATCTACCTCTTGAGGGAGATAAAACCAGTAAAAAAGAGATGACCAAACAAGGAAGAAAAGAGAAGTGGACTCATACCAAAGACAGAGGGAAGGAAGAGAGGCAACTTTGACGGCGTCAAGCGACAGTCACCATACGATCATATTTTTCTAAAGAATAGCACATGCCGCAGGCATGGAACAACTTAGCATTATAGTGGTACGTACTGACTTTCACTAAATTAGATAACTAGCATGGTTCTCATTCAAGTAATTATATCACAGGGAGTATAGTGTCTTAACAATTTTACTGTATATACCTACCTGCACAACCGGTCTAAGCCAGGCGCTTACATGCTTTATATGTAGAGTAGTGTTGTTCCAAAGGCAAGTCAATGCAATGTGCTCGCCTAAAATAGATACATGTATCTTTGTTAAATTTGGATGGTTGGCTAGTAGCCTCAACAACCATGTCTTCAATAAAACAAATCATATCCAAAATAAAACTATATCTAACAATTCTCCTTTTGATTGCTGCTACGTCTTGAGCTTGCGTTGGTTTTCCTTGAAGAGGAAAGGGTGATGCAGCAATAGTAGCGTAAGTATTTCCCTTAGTTTTTGAGAACCAATGTATCAATCCAGTAGGAGGCTCCTGAAAAGTCCCACACACCTACACAAACAAACAAAGAACTCGCAACCAACGCAATAAAGGGTTTGTCAATCCCTTCACGGCCACTTGCGAAAGTGAGATATGATAGAGATAGTATGATAAGATAAATATATTTTTCGTATTTTATAATATAGATGCAAAAAGTAAAGATGCAAATAAAAGTAGATTGGAAGCAAATATGATAAGAGATAGACCCGGGGGCCATAGGTTTCACTAGAGGCTTCTCTCAAGATAGCATAAGTATTATGATGGGTGAACAAATTACTGTCGAGCAATTGATAGAAAAGCGAAAAATTATGAGATTATCTAGGCATGATCATGTATATAGGCATCACGTCCGTGACAAGTAGACCGACTCCTGCCTGCATCTACTACTATTACTCCACACATCGACCGACTCCTGCCTGCATCTAAAGTATTAAGTTCATAAGAACAGAGTAACGCCTTAAGCAAGATGAATGGTGTAGAGGGATAAACTCAAGCAATATGATATAAACCCCATCTTTTTATCCTCGATGGCAACAATACAATACGTGCCTTGCTGCCCCTGCTATCACTGGGAAAGGACACCGCGAGATTGAACCCAAAGCTAAGCACTTCTCCCATGGCAAGAAAGATCAATCTAGTAGGCCAAACCAAACTGATAATTCGAAGAGACTTGCAAAGATAACTCAATCATACATAAAAGAATTCAGATAAGATTCAAACATTATTCATAGATAAACTCGATCATAAACCCACAATTCATCAGATCTCGACAAACACACCGCAAAAAGAGTTTACATCGAATAGATCTCCATAAGAGAGGGGGAGAACATTGTATTGAGATCCAAAAAAGAGAGAAGAAGCCATCTAGCTAATAACTATGGACCCGTAGGTCTGTGGTAAACTACTCACAACTCATCGGAGGGGCTATGGTGTTGATGTAGAAGCCCTCCTTGGTGATTCCCCCTCCGGGAAGCACCGACGAAGGCTCCAAGATGGGATCTCATGGATACAGAAGGTTACGACGGTGGAAATTGTGTTTCGTTGGCTCCCTGGATGTTTTCGGGGTACATAGGCTTATATAGGAGGAAGAAGTACGTCGGTGGTCGCCCGAGGGGCCCACGACACAGGGGGGCGCGCCCTATAGGGGGGCGCGCCCTCCTATCTCGTGGAGGCCTTGGCTGCTTCTTGACTTGCACTCCAAGTTCTCTAGATCACGTTCGTTCCAAAAATCACGCTCCCGAAGGTTTCATTCCGTTTGGACTCCGTTTGATATTCCTTTTCTTCGAAATACTGAAATAGGCAAAAAAAAACAGCAATACAGGCTGGGCCTCCGGTTAGTAGGTTAGTCCCATAAATAATATAAATGTGTAAAATAAAGCCCATAAACATCCAAAAAGGGGTAATATAATAGCATGGAACAATCAAAAATAATAGATACGTTGGAGACGTATCAAGCATCCCCAAGCTTAATTCGTGCTCGTCCTCGAGTAGGTAAATGATAAAAAGAGAATTTTTGATGTGGAATGCTACCTAGCATAATTCTCAATGTAATTTTCTTTATTGTGGCATGAATGTTCAGATCCAAATGATTCAAAATAAAAGTTGATATTGATAAAAGAAATAGTAACACTTCAAGCATACTAATCAAAGTAATCATGTCTTCTCAAAATAACATGGCAAAAGAAAGTTCATCCCTACAAAATCATATAGTTAGACTATGCTTCATTTTCGTCACACAAAGATGTTCCCAACTTCTATACCCCGATGACAAGCCAGGAAATTGTTTCATACTTAAATAATCTCAAACTTTTTCAACCTTCACGCAATACATGAGCGTGAGCCATGGATATAGCACTATGGGTGGAATAGAATATGATGATGGGGATTGTGTGGAGAAGACAAAAAAGGAGAAAGTCTCACATTGACGAGGATAATCAACGGGCTATGGAGATTCCCATCAATTGATGTCAACATGAGGAGTAGGGATTGCCATGCAACGGATGCACTAGAGCTATAAATGAATGCTCAACAAAAGAAAACTAGTGGGTGTGCATCCAACTTGCTTGCTCACGAAGACCTAGGGCATTTGAGGAAGCCCATTGTAGGAATATACAAGCCAAGTTCTATAATGAAAAATTCCCACTAGTATGAAAAAGACAACTTATGAGACTCCCTATATGAAAAACATGGTGCTACTTTGAAGCACAAAATATGAGACTCACTACATGAAGAACAAGGTGCTACTTTGAAGCACAAGTGTGGAAAAAGAGATAGTAACATCGCCCCTTTTATTTATTTTATTTTATTCCTTTTTTTTCTTGGCCTTTCTTTTTTTGGCCTTTATTTTTTTCCCTTTTTTTGGGCAGTGCTCTAATAATGATGATCATCACACTTTCATTGATTACAACATATGAACTACAACTCGAAACTAGAACAAAATATGACTCTATATGAATGCCTCCGGCGGTGTATCGGGATGGTGCAATGAATCAAGAGTGACATGTATGAAAAATAATGCATAGTGGCTTTGCCACAAATACGATGTCAACTACATGATCATGCAATGACAATATGACAAAAGTAAAGTATGTCATGATGATGATAAATGGAACGGTGGAAAGTTGCATGGTAATATATCTCGGAATGGCTATGGAAATGCCATAATAGGTAGGTATGGTGGCTGTTTTGAGGAAGATATAAGGAGGTTTATGTGTGATAGAGCGTATCGTATCACGGGGTTTGGATGCACCGGCGAAGTTTGCACCAACTCTCAAGGTGAGAAAGGGCACTGCACGGTACCGAAGAGGCTAACAATGGTGGAAAGGTAAAAGTGCGTATAATCCATGGACTCAACATTAGTCAAAAGAACTCATATAATTATTGAAAAAATTTAGAAGTCATCAAAAATCAAGCACTACACGCATGCTCCTAGGGGGATAGATTGGTAGGAAAAGACCATCGCTCGTCCCCGACCGCCACTCATAAGGATGCACAAGCCAGGTACACTTCATGTTTCAAATTTGTTACACAACTTTAACCATACATGCATGCTACGAGACTGCTAACTTCAACACAAGCATTCTTTAAATTCATAATCACCCAACTAGCATGACTTCAATATCACTACCTCCATATCTCAAAACAATTATCAAGTATCAAATTGATCATAGCATCCAATTCACTTCCTATGATAGTTTTTATTATACCCAACTTGGATGCCTACCATTCTAGGACCAATTTTATAACCATAGAAAATACCATGCTGTTCTAAAAGACTCTCAAAATAATATAAGTGAAGCATGAGAGACTAGCAATTTCTACAAAAATAAGCCACCTCCGTGCTCTAAAAGATATAAGTGAAGCACTAGAGCAAAAACTATCAAGCTCAAAAGATATAAGTGAAGCACATAGAGTATTCTAGCAAATTCAATCAAGCAGGCTTCTCCCAAAAGGTGTGTACAGAAAGGATGATTGTGGTAAATAAAAAGCAAAGACTAATATAATACACGACGCTCCAAGCAAAACACATATCATGTGGCGAATAAAAATATAGCTCCAAGTAAAGTTACCAATGAACGAAGACGAAAGAGGGGATGCCTTCATGGGGCATCCCCAAGCTTAGGCTTTTGGATATCCTTGAATATCTTGGGGTGCCATGGGAATCCCCAAGCTTAGGCTCTTGCCACTCGTTATTCTATAGTCCATAAAATCTTTACCCAAAACTTGAAAACTTCACAACACAAAACACAACCGGAAATCTTATAAGCTCCGTTAGTGAAAGAAAACAAAACCACCACATAAGGTACTGTAATGAAATCATTCTTTATTTTTTTTGGTGTTAAACCTACTGTAATCCAACTTCTCTATGGTTTATAAACTATTTTACTAGCCATAGATGCATCGAAATAAGCAAACAACACACGAAAAACAGAATCTGTCAAAAACAGAACAGTCTGTAGCAATCTGTAACTAACGCAAACTTATAGAACTCTAAAAATCCTACCAAAATAGGAAGTCCTGGACAATTTGTCTATTGATCAGTAGAAAAAAGTTTCAACGCAAAAAGCACATTTCTGTGATTTAACAAAACTAAATTTGTGTGCGCAAAGTTTATGTTTTTCAGCAGAATCAAATCAACTATCATCATAGGTTATCCTATAGGTTCTACTTGGCACAAACACTAATTAAAAGATAAAAACACATATAAACAGAAGGTAGATGCAAGACTTATTACTAAACAGGAACAAAAACAAAAAAACACAAAGAAGATTGGGTTGCCTCCCAACTAGCGCTATCGTTTAACGCCCCTAGCTAGGCATAAAAGCGAAGATAGATCTAACAAGTGCCATCTTTGGCACTAAATTCATAAGATAGATCTAACAAGTGCCATCTATGTTTTTCAGCAGAATCAAATCAACTATCATCATAGGTTATCCTATAGGTTCTACTTGGCACAAACACTAATTAAAAGATAAAAACACATATAAACAGTAGGTAGATGCAAGATTTATTACTAAACAGGAACAAAAACAAAAAAACACAAAGAAGATTGGGTTGCCTCCCAACTAGCGCTATCGTTTAACGCCCCTAGCTAGGCATAAAAGCGAAGATAGATCTAACAAGTGCCATCTTTGGCACTAAATTCATAAGTAGCCCGCATGATAGATTCATAAGGTTATTTGACTTTCTTCTTGGAAAGTGCTCCATGCCTTTCTTTAATGGAAATTGGAATCTAATATTCCCTTCCTTCATATCAATAATCGCGCCAATCGTTCTAAGGAAAGGTCTACCAAGAATAATAGGGCAAGAAAGATTGCAATCTATATCAAGAATGATAAAATCTACGGGTACCAAATTTTTATTTGCAAAAATGAGAACATCATTGATCCTTCCCATTGGCTTTTTAATGGTGGAATCCGCAAGGTGCAAATTTAAAGAGAAATCATCAAGATCATGGAAACCTAGAATATCACATAAAGTTTTCGGAATCGTGGAAACACTAGCACCAAAATCACACAAAGCAAAACACTCATGATCTTTAATTCTAATCTTTATAGTAGGTTCCCACTCATCATTAAGTTTTCTAGGAATAGAAACTTCCAAATTAAGTTTTTCATCATAAGATTGCATCAAGGCATCAACAATGTGTTTGGTAAAAACTTTATTTTGACTATAAGCATGAGGAGAATTAAGACCGGATTGCAACAAGGAAATACAACCTTCTAAAGAACAATTATCATAATCAAATTCCTTGAAATCCGAGATAGTGGGTTCAATACTATTTAAAGTCATGACCTCTCCAATCCCACTTTTACCAAATTTAGCATCAAGATCTAAAAAATTCGAATTCTTCGGACGCCGCCTTCTAGGTAAAGTTGACTCATCATCAGTCCCATAATTATCAAGATTCATATTGCAAAACATAGATCTAATAGGAGACACATCAATAACTTTAAGATCTTCATCATTATTTTCATCGAAACTAGAAGAACACGCCTTTACAAAGCAATCTTTCTTCGCACGCAATCTAGTGGTTCTTTCCTTGCACTCATCAATGGAAATTCTCATGGATTTGAGAGATTCATTGATATCATGCTTAGGAGGATAAGATCTAAGTTGAAGAGAATCAACATCAAGCGAAAGTCTATCAACTTTGAGAATTTTTTCTTCAAGCAAAGCATTAAAATTCTTTTGAGAAATCATAAATTCTTTCACACTATTCTCAAAATCAGAGGGCATCTTATTAAAATTACCATACAAATTATTGTAGGAATTTCCATAATTATTAGAGGAATTACTAGGGAACGGTCTAGCATTAAAGTTTCCTCTATAAGTATTGTTTCCAAAACTATTCCTACCAACAAAATTCACATCCATAGATTCATTATTATTCTCAATCAAAGTAGACAAAGGCATATCATTGGGATCAAGAGGAGTATTTTTAGTAGCAAACAATTTCATAAGTTCATCCATCTTTCCACTCAAAACAATGATTTCTTCTATAGCATGCACTTTTTTACTAGAAGATCTTTCGGTGTGCCATTGAGAATAATTAGCCATAATATTATCAAGAAGTTTTGTAGCATCTCCTAACGTGATTTCCATAAACGTGCCTCCTGCGGCCGAATCTAAGAGATTTCTAGAAGCAAAGTTCAAACCGGCATAAATTTTTTGTATGATCACCCATAAATTCAAACCATGAGTAGGGCAATTGCGAATCATCAATTTCATTCTTTCCCAAGATTGGGCAACATGCTCATGATCAAATTGTTTAAAATTCATAATATTGTTCCTAAGAGTGATGATCTTAGCGGGAGGAAAATACTTAGAGATAAAAGCATCTTTGCACTTGTTCCAAGAATCAATACTATTTTTAGGCAAAGACGAGAACCAAACTTTAGCATGATCTCCAAGTGAAAACGGAAATAACTTCAATTTAACAATATCATTATCCATATCTTTCTTCTTTTGCATATCACACAAATCAACAAATTTGTTTAGATGAGTAGTGACATCTTCACTAGGAAGGCCGGCGAATTGATCTTTCATAACAAGATTCAGCAAAGCAGCATTGATTTCACAAGACTCAACATCATTAAGAGGAGCAATCGGAGTACTAAGGAAATCATTATTATTGGTATTCGCGAAATCATACAATTTGGTATTATCTTGCGCCATGGCAACAAGTAATCCAACACACAAGCAAACAGAAAAAGGCAAGCGAAAAGAGAGAGAGAGAGATTGGGAAAGAGAGAGGGCGAATAAAACGACAAAGGTGAAGTGGGGGAGAGGAAAACGAGAGGCAAATGGCAAATAATGTAAATGCGAGGGAGATGAGTTTGTGATGGGTACTTGGTATGTCTTGACTTGAGCGAAGACCTCCCCGGCAATGGCGCCAGAAATCCTTCTTGCTACGTCTTGGGCTTGCGTTGGTTTTCCTTGAAGAGGAAAGGGTGATGCAGGAATAGTAGTGTAAGTATTTCCCTCAGTTTTTGAGAACCAAGGTATCAATCCAGTAGGAGGCTCCTCAAAAGTCCCACGCACGTACACAAACAAACAAAGAACTCGCAACCAACGCAATAAAGGGGTTGTCAATCCATTCGCGACCACTTGCGAAAGTGAGATCTGATAGAGATAGTATGATAAGATAAATATATTTTTGGTATTTTATAATATAGATGCAAAAAGTAAAGATGCAAATAAAAGTAGATTGGAAGCAAATATGATAAGAGATAGACCCGGGGGCCATAGGTTTCACTAGAGGCTTCTCTCAAGATAGCATAAGTATTACAATGGGTGAACAAATTACTGTCGAGCAATTGATAGAAAAGCGAATAATTACGAGATTATCTAGGCATGATCATGTATATAGGCATCACGTCCGTGACAAGTAGACCGACTCTGTAGCGACCCGACTCGGTAAGAGTCGAAGTCTCTGTGCTTACCGTGCTAGTCCCTGGATCGACTTGCTAGCACACACAGTACTCGATGAAATAACAGAAATAACACACATCTCTTTATTACATCGATAGTCCAGGAGCAATACATTTATTACCAAATAGGGCATAGAGCCAATAAACAAATACTGCGGAAGCAAAGTAGTAAATGAGTCCAACTCCACGAGCAAGGTTGAGTGTAGAACATCGACCTATAGCACCTTAATCCTCGTCGGATATATCTGCAACGTGATAAGTTGCAGCCATATAGGTCAGTACATTGAATGTACTGGCAAGTCACATCATAAGTGAATGAACCTACTTGTACATGCAATTTGGCTGGTGGAAAGCTCTAAGTCTAATTTTTGCATAAAGCTAGTTTTTCCCTATTATAAAAGATGTTATTCTACTACTACACATTTGCATAGGATGAGTTGGCAAACCCAACTCCATCCGTTCCCAAGTTTCATTTAAATCCCAACTGTTTAATTAAAGGTGAGGAGATCTCCCAGCATTTTCACTACTAGAAGCTCAAGATGTCCGTAACCGGGGACACGGCTAATCGATTAGGTTGACACTCTGCAGAGGTTGCGCACTTTTCCCCACAAGACTCGACCACCTCCATGATCGGAAGATCGAGACATAGTCTTTCGAAAATGCTCCCCCTTAACCCACGGATAGGCCGGTACACCTACATCCTTCTACATCTGCTAGCCCATCCCGGAAGGGGTCACACTTACTGCTCAACTAAGCCAGAGCCCATATTGGCTTGTGGCTGCACACGTAAGCTTCTAGACATGAGAATACGATTGATCTCTTTGAGCCTGAGCGGACGGTCCACTAGTGGTGCACCACCATGGATTTCCCATGCGTGCCCCACTGTACTTCGCCACCATTCCATCAAGTTTCCGCCCAGGTAGTTCATTAATTATCTTAGGTCCTACTTACTACATTGTTACTCATACTTTACAATGTTCACTCCCCAATCCACGTCTACTTAGCGAAGCAACATAATGTAAAACGATGGCGACAATGTCATATGGTTCAGACCTACCTCAATGAACTACTGGGTGAAAAGCATAGTCATGCGGCATCAATTCCTACCATGCAGCCCTACCGCAAAGAACTAAGTGCATAATAAAAACATAGGTAATGAAACATGATCAAGATGCAACTTGCCTTGGTACTGCTGGTTGAACTCTAAAGACTGAAAATATTCTGCTTCGCACTCCGGGCAATCTATCGCAAAGGAGATAAACAAACATAAACAAACATTCAAGAGAACCAAGAAGAACATGCAAAGCAAAAGTCTCGGAAAAACCAAATGAACAAACATCACACTTAACTAGCATGAAAAATATTTCTAGATGCAAAACAACATAGGCCTATGGTTCAAAGAGTGATGTGAACTATAGTGAGTACTATGCATACTAGTAAAAATATTAATGGGCAGATTCTAGTGTGTGAAAAATTATTGTGACAAAGGTCCAGGTGATAGGGTTTGGCTACGGTGACAAAGTGCAAAAAGAATCAACTTAATCGGAGTTACGGTTTGGGAGATATGGCCATTTGAAGTTCGAATTCAAATCTGAATAAATTCAAATTTGAATCTGTCAAAAGTTTGCAAAAAGGATACCACTGGATAGATCTAAACAATACGAAGAATTTGCCGCTGGTTTCATCGAGTTTGGATCTACGGTTAAAAAGTTGTGGCTACGCGAAGTTTAGGGACTAATCTGCTAATTACAGGGACTAAACAGAGAAGAAAACCCTCGCAAACAAGTCCCTGGCCACGTGGTGGCTCGTGGCTGGCCGAGCAGCGTCCGCTGCGGAGGCTATACGGCGAACGGCCGCTAACTAAGAAAAACAGTGGCGGCGGCTAACTAAAGAAAAAACCGACGCTCGGTTTAAATAAAACCGGCCGGTCTAAGGGAACCGCGGTTAACCGCGTACCTCTTCGCAAAATAAAAAAAACGAACCTAATATAATCTGGGCCGTGCATGCTAGATCGAACGGGCGAGGGTGGGGTGGTGGCTCACAGTGGGTGGTGGTGATGGCCGGCGACGATGAAGATGGCGGCGCGGCGTCGGTGACGGAGGGGGCGGCGGCTACGGCGGTCCTCGGCGTCGGGGAAGAAGACGGGGAGGTCCGGCACGGCGTCCGCGATCCGCTGGTGGGGTTGGCGGGCGGCGGGGTGGTCGGCGACGAGCGTAGGGAGGCGGCGGCGTTCGGAACTCCGGTGAGGACGCGGCACGTCGGGGCGTCGTCTCCGGTGGTCCCTAAGGGCAAAGAAAAATGTCAAACGGATGCTCATCGACCCGGGCAATATTTTGGTGAAGAAGAACAAGGTCGGGGCGGTTTACTGGCGGCGTTTTACTCCGGCAAGGAAGCTCCGGCTCCAGCGAGATCCAAAGCAGGAGGGCGTCGGCTACGGGTATTGTGAGGCGAAACGAGATGGCGAGATCGACAGAGGGGGTCCTGGCCGTTATATAGGCGAGGGCAGAGGGCTCGGGGTCGACGGATAAGCGTTATCCGCGAGGGCTTCGCCCGGCGGTTGCGGGAGCGCGGCGGCGGGCTCATCCGAGCGGGGCAAGCGGGAGGTTGGGGACGAGCTGACGAGCGGGGCCCGCCTGGCAGCGGCAGTGAGAGGAGGCGAGCGAGGGCGGCGCGGAGCGGTCGACTGATGGGGGGGTTTCTGGCGCGCGGGCTCTGGGGCGCTGGCCTTGGGCCAAATGGCCAGCTGGGCCGGTTGGGGCGCTCCTGGGCCGAACCCAGTTTCGGTCCAGGCTGCGGTGAGTGTGTGCGTGTGTTTTTTTTTTAAACAGAACACTAAAGTGGTCATAATTAATTCAAAAGAATTAATAAAAACACCACAATAATTTATAAAATAACTATGCAATATTTAAAGCCTAATGAACATTAACTTAAACACAGAACATTTTGAAAATATTTCCTAATGCAATTAATGCACTTTTTGCAGATAAAAAAAATACCAAATAAACTCCAAAACTTCAAATAATATTCAAATACAATTTCCCACGCTTTTATATTTTGAGGAAGTCATCTTATCCCCTCTCATTTGTTTTTCTTGAGTGGAAAATATTATTTGAATATATTTTTTTAAAACTCCAAAAATGCAAAGAAATATGATATGCTTTGAATGATTCTATTAACATCCGAATTTAATAAAAATTGGGATGTTACAAACCTACCCCCCTTAAGATGAATCTCGTCCTCGAGATTCGGGTTGGCCAGCAAAAAGGTGTGGATGGTCCTGCCTGAGATCTTCTTCTCTTTCCCAGGTAGCTTCCTCCTCGGTGTGGTGACTCCACTGAACTTTGCAGAACCTGATGATCTTGGTTCGAGTGATCCTCTCTGCAGTCTCAAGAATCTTAATAGGCTTCTCCTCATAAGTCAGATCGCTCTCTAACTGAATTGCCTCGAGTGGCACTGTATCCCTCAAGGGAATATCCGCCATCTCTGCATGACACTTCTTCAGCTGGGAAACATGGAACACATCATGAACTCCTGTCAAAGCCTCTGGTAATTCCAACTGGTATGCAACCTCTCCTCTGCGTTCCAGAACTCTATAGGGTCCCACAAATCGTGGTGCTAACTTTCCTTTGACTCCAAATCTCTTAATACCTCGAAGTGGAGACACTCGAAGATATGCTCTATCTCCCACTTCATAGATCACTTCCTTGCGTTTAGCATCAGCATAGCTTTTCTGCCTTGACTGGGCTATCTTAAGTCTGTCACGAATCAACTTGACCTTCTCCTCTGAATCCCTGATCAAATCAGGTCCAAATAATTTGCGATCTCCAACTCCATTCCACATCAAAGGTGTCCTGCATTTCCTGCCATACAATGCCTCGAAAGGGGCCATCTGCAAACTGGCTTGGTAGCTGTTGTTGTACGAGAACTCTGCGTAGGGTAAGTTATCATCCCAACTAGACCCATAGTCTAGCGCACAAGCTCTCAGCATGTCCTCCAGAATCTGATTGACTCTCTCTGTCTGCCCATCAGTCTGTGGATGGAAGGTTGTACTAAACTCTAGCCTGGTACCCAAAGTTTCATGCAACTGATTCCAAAACTTTGAGGTAAACTGTGTTCCTCTATCTGATACGATGCTCCTCGGAACTCCATGCAGACATACAATCCTGGTCATATATATCTTTGCCAGCTTAGCACTTGTATAGGTGGTCTTCACTGGAATGAAGTGAGCAACCTTGGTCAAACGATCCACTATCACCCAAATGGAATCATAACCTGAACGGGTCCTGGGTAACCCCGTGATAAAGTCCATACCAAGTTTATCCCATTTCCAATCAGGTATTGGCAACGGCTGAAGTAAACCTGCTGGTTTCTGATGCTCTGCCTTTACTCTCTGACATACATCACATATTGCCACATACTCGGCAATCTCTCTCTTCATACCGGCCCACCAAAAACTTTCCTTCAAGTCCAAATACATCTTGGTGTTGCCTGGGTGTATCGAATATGGTGAGTCATGAGACTCCTGAAGAATCAACTTCCTGATCTCTGGATCATTGGGTACACAAATCCGTTGCTCAAACCATATGGTTCCATTTTCATCCTCACGGAATCCTTTTGCTTTCCCTTTTCTCATCATTTCCTTTATCTCAGCAATACCTTGGTCCAACTTCTGGGCTTCTCTGATTCTTCCCAACAAGGTGGACTGTACCTCGAGTGCGGCAACATAACCTCTTGGAACTATTTCTAACTGAAGGTCTCTAAGCTCATCACATAACTCCTGAGGTAAATCTCCTGCTGTAAGGGTGTTAACGTAACTCTTACGGCTCAAAGCATCCGCCACAACATTGGCTTTTCCTGGATGATAATGCAGACTCATGTCATAATCCTTTATAAGTTCCAACCATCTCCTTTGCCTGAGATTCAACTCCTTCTGCGTGAAAATGTACTTCAAACTCTTGTGATCCGTGTAAACATCACAACGATTCCCAATAAGATAGTGTCTCCATGTCTTGAGTGCATGCACAACGGCTACTAACTCCAAGTCATGCGTGGCATAGTTCAACTCATGAGGTCGAAGCTGTCGTGAAGCATAAGCTACAACTTTTCCCTCCTGCATAAGAACACCTCCAAGTCCCTGACGTGAAGCATCACAATACACCTGAAAGTCCTTGTGTATGTCAGGTAGGATTAGCACTGGGGCTGTAACCAAACGCTTCTTCAACTCTTGAAAACTGGCTTCACACTCTTCAGTCCAAACGAACTTGGTGTCCTTCTTCAACAACGTTGTCATGGGCCTTGCAATCTTAGAGAAATTTTCAATAAACCTCCGGTAATATCCTGCAAGTCCAAGGAAACTGCGAATCTCGCCAACTGTGGTGGGTGCATTCCATTCTGTGACTGACTCTACCTTGGTAGGGTCCACTGCAATCCCTTCACCTGACACAACATGTCCAAGGAATCCGACTTCCTTGAGCCAAAACTCACACTTGCTGAACTTGGCATAAAGTTGATGTTCTCTGAGCTTCTCCAGAACCAAGCGCAGATGTTCAGCGTGTTCCTCCTCATTCTTGGAGAAAACCAATATGTCATCAATGAATACCACAACGAACTTATCCAAGAACTCCATGAACACCTTGTTCATCATGCTCATAAAATAGGCAGGGGCATTAGTCAAACCAAAGGACATGACTGTATACTCATAAAGCCCATACCTTGTAGTAAAAGCTCTCTTGGGTATATCCTTCTCACGGATCTTCAATTGGTGATAACCCGATCGAAGATCGATCTTGGAGAAAACACTAGCTCCTTCTAGCTGGTCAAACAAGTCATTGATCATCGGTAGGGGATACTTGTTCTTGATGGTCACCTCGTTCAAAGAGCGGTAATCCACACACATCCTTAAGGTTCCATCCTTCTTCTCTACTAAGAGTACCGGGGCTCCCCAAGGTGATGAACTCGGGCGAATATACCCTTTCTCTAGCAACTCCTTAATCTGTTTCTTGACTTCCTCCAAATCATTAGCGGGCATCCGATACGGCCTCTTGGAGATAGGTCCTGTACCTGGCAGCAACTCAATCAAAAACTCAATCTCCCGATCTGGCGGCATACCTGGTAACTCCTCCGGAAATACATCGGGATAATCCTTCACCACTGGTACTTCTTCCTGGACAACTCCCGTAAGAGAGTTCACCTGAGTCCTCTTAGGCTTAGGCCTGGATACATACTTGATCCTCTTCTTCTCTGGGGTGGTGAGAAAAATCGATCTACTAGCACAATCGATGGTCCCCTCATACTTGGACATCCAATCCATCCCTAGGATTACATCCAACCCTTGTGACTCTAGTATGATCATATCCGTAGGGAAAACATGTCCCCCTATGTTCAAAGGCAACTGGAAACATCCCTGACTAGCCATAGACTCGGCTCCTGGGGAACTCACTAGAATGGGTGCCTTAAGAGCTACGGTAGGCAACTTATGTCTATCCACGAATCCCCTCGATATGAATGAATGCGATGCACCAGTGTCAAAAAGAATGAGTGCTGGAAATAAATTAACCAAGAACTTACCAATCACTGCGTCAGGCTATTCATAGACCTCTTCCACATTGACATGATTCACATGCCCCTTAGTGAAAGGATTAGGCTTCTTGCCTCCAGAATTCCCATTGCCATTTCCATTTCCATTCTGCGCCTCAGGACACTCATTGGAGTAGTGCCCTGTCTTCTTGCATTTGAAGCAAGTGATGTGACTCAGATCTTTCTTCATTGGTGTAGAAGAGTTGAAATGCTGCTGGTTGCCATTCCCTCCATTGCCATTTCCATGCTTGTGACCATGGTGGTTGTGTCCATTTCCTCCATGCTGAATGTGGCCTCCATGGTTATGATGATTCCCTCCAAACTTGCTAGTTCCTGATCCAGAACTTCCTGAGTACTGGCTATAGCGGGGTTTTTGTTGAACTCCGGAGTTATACTTCCCATGACCGTACTTTCTCTTACGATTCTCCATCAGCTGGTGCTTGCCCTCGAGAATGGTAGCCTTATCAACCAACTCCTGATAGTTCGCAAAGGTCACCACAGTCAACTGAACTCCCAACTCATCGTTTAGTCCCTCCAGAAACTTCTCCTGCTTGGCTGCATCAGTGGCCACGTCCCCTGGTGCATAACGGGCCAACTTACTGAACTCCTCAGCATACTGGGATACCGTGCGTCCTCCCTGGTGCAAGCTGCGGAACTCCTTCTTCTTCAGACTCATGGCTCCAGCTGAGACATGAGCAGTGCAGAATGCCTGCTGGAACTGAGTCCAAGTCACATTCTCCAAGGGGTATGTGGTGGTGTAGTTCTCCCACCAAGCAGCGGCCGGGCCATCCAGCTGATGGGCGGCAAACTTCACCTTCTCAGCATCATTGCATCCTGCCGTGGCTAGCTCCCTTCCTATCTTGCGGAGCCAGTCATCTGCGACGATTGGCTCCGTGCTGCTGGAGAACACGGGTGGTTTCAGCCTCAGAAAACGGGTAAGACTATCAACTGAGGGTGGCGACGGTGGGTTGTTGTTGTTCTGGTTCTGGTTCCGAATGAGCATCTGCATAAGAGCATTCTGCTGCTGGATCAATTGCGTGAGCTCCGGCGGAAAGTTGAATTCGGGGTCACGTCTTGAAGGCATCTGATGGGTTTAGAGTGGATGAGAAGTCAGAAGAGAATAAGGCCTAGGGAGTAAAATCATACTACCCATATGCACATGATAGCAATAAAACTTCAAATCACTCCAATTCAATTTCACTCAAAGGGGTTCACATGAACAATCAAACCTAAGGTAAGCCATGTCACAAGATTTGACAAGGTCTGACAAATGAAATAAAACTAATCGGATAACGAAATCAAATTTCTAACTCTCTTGGTGGTATAAAATCTAAATCTCGTCGGATGAAGACCAGTCAACCATGTTGACATCAGGTGTCCTTGCATCACTGTCGGTGTCATCATCTCTAAGCTCATCACCCTGGTCCTTGTCCTGGCTGACATAGGCACCATACGAGTGATCCTCCTGAATGTTTTCTCCCTCATCCAGCTTCTCCTCGGCCTCCTCAAGCTCAAGCTTCAGATCGTCGATCTTCTCCTGTAGTGCGTCCAGCTCTCCCTCATGCTCGATGCGAGCGTCTTGGAGTTCCTCCTCGAGATCGGCCTTGCGAGTCATGAGGTTCTTGATGACGATCATGTTGTCAGACAGCTCCAGCTCCATCATACGAATGTGATCCTCCATGTCCTGGATATGGGATGCTATCGTCTCATCCTCCAGGGTACGCACCACATCTCCTTTTGCGTCACGGCGTCCGTACATCACGAAGGAGGTCCTCTTGAGGTCTTCGTCATACTCCTCCCGAATGCGTCCGAGAGCAATGTGAGCAGCGATGCCCCTGCCCAAGCCCCATGTTGCAGTATCCACATGGAAATCAATGGGCTTGGTGCGGTTTCCGAGGATGCGTCCAGGGATATGGGCATCGATCCTCCAACATGTCTCCTCGGGCAGGGTGGCGGTGAAGGTTCCAGTGAATGTGGGAAGCCCAATCTTCAGGTGCTTCACGATCTTCACCAGCTGCCGTCCAAAAGGCATGGTCTCATCGGGCTGCTCAAACTCGACAATGGCGGACGACATCTAAATTTTGAAAGAGGGAAGAAATTAGTACAGAAGTAAAGAAGGTATGAGACCAAAGGATATATAGGGAAAGTGAAAAATAAAGTTTTATCCTATGGCTTTTCCATTTTCTAGGGTCGCGTCCTACAGTCAACGTGTGCTCTGATACCATCTTGTAGCGACCCGACTCGGTAAGAGTCGAAGTCTCTGTGCTTACCGTGCTAGTCCCTGGATCGACTTGCTAGCACACACAGTACTCGATGAAATAACAGAAATAACACACATCTCTTTATTACATCGATAGTCCAGGAGCAATACATTTATTACCAAATAGGGCATAGAGCCAATAAACAAATACTGCGGAAGCAAAGTAGTAAATGAGTCCAACTCCACGAGCAAGGTTGAGTGTAGAACATCGACCTATAGCACCTTAATCCTCGTCGGATATATCTGCAACGTGATAAGTTGCAGCCATATAGGTCAGTACATTGAATGTACTGGCAAGTCACATCATAAGTGAATGAACCTACTTGTACATGCAATTTGGCTGGTGGAAAGCTCTAAGTCTAATTTTTGCATAAAGCTAGTTTTTCCCTATTATAAAAGATGTTATTCTACTACTACACATTTGCATAGGATGAGTTGGCAAACCCAACTCCATCCGTTCCCAAGTTTCATTTAAATCCCAACTGTTTAATTAAAGGTGAGGAGATCTCCCAGCATTTTCACTACTAGAAGCTCAAGATGTCCGTAACCGGGGACACGGCTAATCGATTAGGTTGACACTCTGCAGAGGTTGCGCACTTTTCCCCACAAGATTCGACCACCTCCATGATCGGAAGATCGAGACATAGTCTTTCGAAAATGCTCCCCCTTAACCCACGGATAGGCCGGTACACCTACATCCTTCTACATCTGCTAGCCCATCCCGGAAGGGGTCACACTAACTACTCAACTAAGCCAGAGCCCATATTGGCTTGTGGCTGCACACGTAAGCTTCTAGACATGAGAATACGATTGATCTCTTTGAGCCTGAGCGGACGGTCCACTAGTGGTGCACCACCATGGATTTCCCATGCGTGCCCCACTGTACTTCGCCACCATTCCATCAAGTTTCCGCCCAGGTAGTTCATTAATTATCTTAGGTCCTACTTACTACATTGTTACTCATACTTTACAATGTTCACTCCCCAATCCACGTCTATTTAGCGAAGCAACATAATGTAAAACGATGGCGACAATGTCATATGGTTCAGACCTACCTCAATGAACTACTGGGTGAAAAGCATAGTCATGCGGCAACAATTCCTACCATGCAGTCCTACCGCAAAGAACTAAGTGCATAATAAAAACATAGGTAACGAAACATGATCAAGATGCAACTTGCCTTGGTACTGCTGGTTGAACTCTAAAGACTGAAAATATTCTGCTTCGCACTCCGGGCAATCTATCGCAAAGGAGATAAACAAACATAAACAAACATTCAAGAGAACCAAGAAGAACATGCAAAGCAAAAGTCTCGGAAAAACCAAAAGAACAAACATCACACTTAACTAGCATGAAAAATATTTCTAGATGCAAAACAACATAGGCCTATGGTTCAAAGAGTGATGTGAACTATAGTGAGTACTATGCATACTAGTAAAAATATTAATGGGCAGATTCTAGTGTGTGAAAAATTATTGTGACAAAGGTCCAGGTGATAGGGTTTGGCTACGGTGACAAAGTGCAAAAAGAATCAACTTAATCGGAGTTACGGTTTGGGAGATATGGCCATTTGAAGTTCGAATTCAAATCTGAATAAATTCAAATTTGAATCTGTCAAAAGTTTGCAAAAAGGATACCACTGGATAGATCTAAACAATACGAAGAATTTGCCGCTGGTTTCATCGAGTTTGGATCTACGGTTAAAAAGTTGTGGCTACGCGAAGTTTAGGGACTAATCTGCTAATTACAGGGACTAAACAGAGAAGAAAACCCTCGCAAACAAGTCCCTGGCCACGTGGTGGCTCGTGGCTGGCCGAGCAGCGTCCGCTGCGGAGGCTATACGGCGAACGGCCGCTAACTAAGAAAAACAGTGGCGGCGGCTAACTAAAGAAAAAACCGACGCTCGGTTTAAATAAAACCGGCCGGTCTAAGGGAACCGCGGTTAACCGCGTACCTCTTCGCAAAATAAAAAAAAACGAACCTAATATAATCTGGGCCGTGCATGCTAGATCGAACGGGCGAGGGTGGGATGGTGGCTCACAGTGGGTGGTGGTGATGGCCGGCGACGATGAAGATGGCGGCGCGGCGTCGGTGACGGAGGGGGCGGCGGCTACGGCGGTCCTCGGCGTCGGGGAAGAAGACGGGGAGGTCCGGCACGGCGTCCGCGATCCGCTGGTGGGGTTGGCGGGCGGCGGGGTGGTCGGCGACGAGCGTAGGGAGGCGGCGGCGTTCGGAACTCCGGTGAGGACGCGGCACGTCGGGGCGTCGTCTCCGGTGGTCCCTAAGGGCAAAGAAAAATGTCAAACGGATGCTCATAGACCCGGGCAATATTTTGGTGAAGAAGAACAAGGTCGGGGCGGTTTACTGGCGGCGTTTTACTCCGGCAAGGAAGCTCCGGCTCCGGCGAGATCCAAAGCAGGAGGGCGTCGGCTACGGGTATTGTGAGGCGAAACGAGATGGTGAGATCGACAGAGGGGGTCCTGGCCGTTATATAGGCGAGGGCAGAGGGCTCGGGGTCGACGGATAAGCGTTATCCGCGAGGGCTTCGCCCGGCGGTTGCGGGAGCGCGGCGGCGGGCTCATCCGAGCGGGGCAAGCGGGAGGTTGGGGACGAGCTGACGAGCGGGGCCCGCCTGGCAGCGGCAGTGAGAGGAGGCGAGCGAGGGCGGCGCGGAGCGGTCGACTGATGGGGGGGTTTCTGGCGCGCGGGCTCTGGGGCGCTGGCCTTGGGCCAAATGGCCAGCTGGGCCGGTTGGGGCGCTCCTGGGCCGAACCCAGTTTCGGTCCAGGCTGCGGTGAGTGTGTGCGTGTGTTTTTTTTTAAACAGAACACTAAAGTGGTCATAATTAATTCAAAAGAATTAATAAAAACACCACAATAATTTATAAAATAACTATGCAATATTTAAAGCCTAATGAACAACTTAAACACAGAACATTTTGAAAATATTTCCTAATGCAATTAATGCACTTTTTGCAGATAAAAAAAAATACCAAATAAACTCCAAAACTTCAAATAATATTCAAATACAATTTCCCACCCTTTTATATTTTGAGGAAGTCATCTTATCCCCTCTCATTTGTTTTTCTTGAGTGGAAAATATTATTTGAATATATTTTTTTAAAACTCCAAAAATGCAAAGAAATATGATATGCTTTGAATGATTCTATTAACATCCGAATTTAATAAAAATTGGGATGTTACAGACTCCTGCCTGCATCTACTACTATTACTCGACACATCGACCGACTCCTGCCTGCATCTACTACTATTACTCCACACATCGACCGACTCCTGCCTGCATCTAGAGTATTAAGTTCATAAGAACAGAGTAACGCCTTAAGCAAGATGAATGATGTAGAGGGATAAACTCAAGCAATATGATATAAACCCCATCCTTTTATCCTCGATGGCAACAATACAATACGTGCCTTGCTGCCCCTGCTGTCACTGGGAAAGGACACCGCGAGATTGAACCCAAAGCTAAGCACTTCTCCCATGGCAAGAAAGATCAATCTAGTAGGCCAAACCAAACTGATAATTCGAAGAGACTTGCAAAGATAACTCAATCATACATAAAAGAATTCATAGAAGATTCAAACATTATTCATAGATAAACTCGATCATAAACCCACAATTCATCAGATCTCGACAAACACACCGCAAAAAGAGTTTACATCGAATAGATCTCCACAAGAGAGGGGGAGAACATTGTATTGAGATCCAAAAAGAGAGAAGAAGCCATCTAGCTAATAACTATGGACCCGTAGGTTTGTGGTAAACTACTCACAACTCATCGGAGGGGCTATGGTGTTGATGTAGAAGCCCTCCGTGGCGATTCCCCCTCCGGCGAAGCACCGACGAAGGCTCCAAGATGGGATCTCGCGGATACAGAAGGTTACGGTGGTGGAAATTGTGTTTCGTTGGCTCCCTGGATGTTTTCGGGGTACGTAGGCTTATATAGGAGGAAGAAGTACGTTGGTGGTCGCCCGAGGGGCCCACGACACAGGGGGGTGCGCCCTCCTATCTCGTGGAGGCCTTGGCTGCTTGTTGACTTGCACTCCAAGTTCTCTGGATCATGTTCATTCCAAAAATCACGCCCCCTAAGGTTTCATTCCGTTTGGACTCTGTTTGATATTCCTTTTCTTCGAAATACTGAAATATGCAAAAAAATAGCAATACGGGCTGGGCCTCCAGTTAGTAGGTTAGTCCCATAAATGATATAAATGTGTAAAATAAAGCCCATAAACATCCAAAAAGGGGTAATATAATAGCATGGAACAATAAAAAATTATAGATACGTTGGAGACGTATCAATTGCTTCTATTGTCCTCCTTCTGTTCCAGCAGCCCCGACACACTCATAGATTTACCATCCTTCAATGGTTAATAGGTTCTGCACTTAGAGCCTACCAAGTTATATCTTCTTTTCTCATATCTTAATCAGCAAATTTTTTTGTCATAGTAAATGTGAAAAGCAAGTTAGTGCTTCCGAAGAAGTAGCCATTTCTAATCTAAGGTCTGAACAACACAAAACAACTAAAAACCATAGAAAATTTGTGCCAACAATTTTAAAATCCTTAGAAATCATAACAAATAAGGAATGTAAGTACTGCCTAGCAACGAATAATTACCTTATCTTCCTGATTATACATCATGGGCTTGGTTTCATTTTCAATGAAAACTGGACCATTCGCAGTGCCTCTGAAGATCTTTTTTTACATCATGGTTCTTTGGAAGGCCGCGCCAATTTTTCTGCGCACAAGTTCCGTTGTCCTTCAAGAAACACTCTCAACATTTTTTTCATATAGATTGCAATGCATGTGATCTGGCAGGCCAATACCTATATCAGTAGATTAAACATAGTAAACTAAGAACAAAGAGAACTTATAATTTCTCTTTTCCAACTTTCTTGATATGCAAAATGATCAAGATACTCATGAAGTCACAGTGTCCCTCTGCTCAATCCACTTCAGTGCCTCAATTTTGAGAAAGGATAGAAATACATCGTCATACCTTTTGACATCATTAAGCAAAGTTGTAAATACATCACTTTCGAATTATAGAGAAGACAGACAACATACATGTCCAGCGCTAAAGTTAAATAGAAACATATATACGCAGGTCCATACAATTCATAATATTATGTTCAGGAACAATGGTTTCTTAGCAAACATATCTAAGAGATCATTCTTATAATTACAAAATGCTCACATGAAGAGAAATCAACCATAATATAGGAAGTATCAGGATGCAGTGAAGCAAAATATATCAGTCCCAACACCGATGAAGCTTGCCTAAATTTTGTTTGATGTCTCTGGATGTGCTTGCTCTACAAAAGAACACTACCCAACTTCTATAGGAAAAAGATTTATAGTGAGCATGCATCATCTAACCAAAAAGCAAAAGAAGTATATGTAGTAAATAATGGGTACACATGGATGATCCCATCTGCTATGGCAACAAATCGACAAAAAATCTATTGAAAGAAATATCAGCAGAACATTCTCTTCTACACCATATTCAAATAATTATTTTATGGCGCATTTTCAATATATAGGCTGAATGCAGAAGATCATGTAATTTCTTTTCAAACAAAAAACACGACCAGTTTTCTTGATTCATAAGAATCAGAAGTATTGATAGGAAAAAACAAAGCATGAATATTTACATTCATTTTTCTCATCGCCCTGTTAAGCGATTTCATCAAGTTGGTACACTAACCCACACATTCACGAAGAATGTTAAAATAAAATAGAAAAAAGGTGCTGGAACTTCTAGCCATCTTACATCTCTTCATTTTGTTGGCCAAGTATATAGCAACATACACAACGTACCAAAAATGGCATTTGTATGTGTTCTGTTCATCCAATTTAGGTTGATCTTCCCTTTGCTATTTTCCTAGATGAACACTAGTGTTTAGCCAATGGCGTACCAATTTTTTGAAGACTCGCCATGATACTACAAGATCTAAAAATAAAAACAAAGAGCAGGGGGCTCACCTTGCTACTGCGTCCTCAATGGTGAGCTGAGGCGGCAAAGTGCCCATGCTACCGTTTGACAGCGGCGCTGCTCACTTTCCCGCCCAATCCGCCTCCAGCACCGATTCTTCCACCACCTAGTAGAAGTTGATGGTGCACCTCACAGAGGTTACTGCTGTACATGGAAGTAGTTAGGAGCCCAAGCTCCACACAGTCAGCCACACCGCTGGCAACATCTCCCCATGCGCCTGCATAACACACAAGCCATGCGAACACCAGGACCAACATGAATCGAATCCAATCCAAATGGATGAACAAACTGAGGATTATGCATCGAATTCGAGAGGGTCAGAACTACCTTGGGCATCAGACCTCCCGATTCGGGAATGCCTAGGAACAAGCTTCTCCTTCGTCTTGTCGCCCCCCCAATGAAAAGCTTCAGAGATCACGCTGGGCAGCAACAAACAACATTCTTACCCTTCAGTGGTATTCTAGGAAGACTATAAGAGTAAATGTTGCAGAACATCTTAATATCAAAATATTCAAAACACAATCAGCTTGGTTTTTCTTCCTGCGCATTAACACAAACACCTAATGTGCACTGAAAAAATAGGATTCATCTTTTTGTACAACCACACTTCAAATAGGAGGATTTGAATGAGCGACTCATCCACATGAACAGAAGTAGCACATCAAAAAGTAAGAATTGGATCATAAATATGAGAGAGGGAGGGAGGTGGTGGCGGCCAAGGCAAGGCTCGCAGGGGGGAGCCAGTGCTACGTCTTGGGCTTGCGTTGGTTTTCCTTGAAGAGCAAAGGGTGATGCAGAAAAGTAGCATAAGTATTTTCCTCAGTTTTTGAGAACCAAGGTATCATTCCAGTAGGAGGCTCCTCAAAAGTCCCACGCACCTACACAAACAAACAAGAAATCACAACCAACGCAATAAAGGGGTTGTCAATCCCTTCAAGGCCACTTGCGAAAGTGAGATCTGATAGAGATAATATGATATGATAAATATTTTTGGTATTTTATGATATAGATAGGAAAAGTAAAAGATGCAAATAAAAGTAGATTGAAAGCTTATATGATAAGAGATAGACCCGGGGGCCATAGGTTTCACTAGTGGCTTCTCTCAAGATAGCATAAGTATTACGGTGGGTGAACAAATTACTGTCGAGCAATTGATAGAAAAGCGAATAATTATGAGATTATCTAGGCATGATCATGTATATAGTCATCACGTCCATGACAAATAGACCGACTGCATGTACTACTATTACTCCACACATCGACCGCTATCCAGCATGCATCTAGAGTATTAAGTTCATAAAGAACAGAATAACGCATTAAGAAAGATGGCATGATGTAGAGGGATAAACTCATGCAATATGATATAAACCCCATCTTTTTATCCTCGATGCAACAATACAATACGTGCCTTGCTGCCCCTGCTGTCACTGGGAGAGGACACCGCAAGATTGAACCCAAAGCTAAGCACTTCTCCCATGGCAAGAAAGATCAATCTAGTAGGCCAAACCAAACTGATAATTCAAAGAGACTTGAAAAGATAACTCAATCATACATAAAAGAATTCAGAGAAGATTCAAATATTATTCATAGATAAACTTGATCATAAACCCACAATTCATCGAATCTCTACAAACACACTGCAAAAAGAGTTTACATCGAATAGATCTCCACAAGAGAGGGGGAGAACATTGTATTGAGATCCAAAAAGAGAGAAGAAGGCATCTAGCTAATAACTATGGACCCGAAGGTCTGTGGTAAACTACTCACAACTCATCGGAGAGGCCTTGGAGTTGATGTAGAGGCCCTCCGTGATCGATTCCCCCTCCGGCGGAGCGCCGACGAAGGCTCCAAGATGGGATCTCATGGATACAGAAGGTTACGATGATGGAAATAGTTTTTCGTGGTCGCCTCTGATGTTTTCGGGGTACATGGGTATATATAGGAGGAAGAAGTAGGTCGGTGGACTCCCGAGGGGTCCACGAGGGTGGGGGGCATGCCCAGCCATAGGGGGCGCACCGGGCACCCTCGTGGCCGCCTCCCTTGTTTCTTGACTTCCACTCCAAGTCCTGTGGATCACATGTGTTCCAAAAATCACGCCCCCAAAGGTTTCATTCCGTTTGGACTCCGTTTGATATTCCTTTTCTTCGAAACACTGAAATAGGCAAAAAAAAAACAGCAATTCGGGTTGGGCCTCCGGTTAGTAGGTTAGTCCCAAAAATGATATAAAAGTGTAAAGTAAAGCCCATAAACATCCAAAACGGGTAATATAATAGCATGGAACAATCAAAAATTGTTGGAGACGTATCAAGCATCCCTAAGCTTAATTCCTGCTCGTCCTCGAGTAGGTAAATGATAAAAACAGAATTTTTGATGTGGAATGCTACCTAGCATAATTCTCAGTGTAATTTTCTTTATTGTGGCATGAATGTTCAGATCCAAATGATTCAAAATAAAAGTTCATATTGACATAAGAAATAGTAATACTTCAAGCATACTAATCAAAGTAATCATGTCTTCTCAAAATATCATGGCTAAAGAAAGTTTATCCCTACAAAATCATATAGTTAGGCTATGCTTCATTTTCATCACAAAAAAATGCTCCCATCTTGCACCCCCCCGATGACAAGCCAATCAATTGTTTCATACTTAAGTAATCTCAAACTTTTTCAACTTTCACGCAATACATGAGCGTGACCCATGGATATAGCACTATGGGTGGAATAGAATATGATGATGGATGTTGTGTGGAGAAGACAAAAAAAAAGGAGAAAGTCTCACATTGACGAGGATAATCAACATGCTATGGAGATGCCCATCAATTGATGTCAACATGAGGAGTAGGGATTGCCATGCAACGGATGCACTAGAGCTATAAATGTATGAAAGCTCAACAAAAGAAACTAGTGGGTGTGCATCCAACTTGCTTGCTCACGAAAACCTAGGGCATTTTGAGGAAGCCCGTCATAGGAATATACAAGCCAAGTTCTATAATGAAAAATTCCCACTAGTATATGAAAATGACAACATAAAAGACTTTCTATATGAAGAACATGGTGCTACTTTGAAGCACAATTGTGGAAAAAGATAGTAACATTGCCCCCTTTTTTATTTTTATTTTCTTTTTCTTCTTTTATTTTCTTTTTTTCTTTTATTCTTTTGGCCTTTTTTTTCTTTGGCCTTTTTTTTCTTTGGCCTTCCTTTTTTTATTTTTGGCCTTTAGTTTTTTTATTTGGGGATAATGCTCTAATAATGATGATCATCACACTTTTATTTATTTACAACTCATGAATTAAAAAACTAGAACAAGATATGACTCTATGTGAATGCCTCCGATGGTGTACCGGGATGGGCAATGAATCAAGAGTGACATGTATGAAAAATTATGCATGGTGGCTTTGCCACAAATACGATGTCAACTACATGATCATGCAAGGCAATATGACAATGATACTGTGTGTCATGATGATGAACGGAACGGTGGAAAAGTTGCATGGTAACATATCTCGGAATGGCTATGGAAATGCCATAATAGGTAGGTATGGTGGCTGTTTTGAGGAAGATATAAGGAGGATTATATGTGATAGAGCGTATCGTATCACGGGGTTTGGATGCACCGACGAAGTTTGCACCTACTCTCAAGGTGAGAAAGGGCAATGCACGGTACCGAAGAGGCTAGCAATGATGGAAGGGTGAGAGTGCGTATAATCCATGGACTCAACATTAGTCATAAAGAACTCATATACTTATTGCAAAAATCTACAAGTCATCAAAAACCAAGCACTACGCGCATGCTCCTAGGGGGATAGATTGGTAGGAAAAGACCATCGCTCGTCCCCGACCGCCACTCATAAGGATGCACAATCTAAGAACACCTCATGTTTCAAATTTGTTACACAACTTTTACCATACGTGCATGCTTCGGGACTTGCCAACTTCAACACAACCATTCTTTAAATTCATAAGCACCCAACTAGCATGACTTTAATATCACTACCTCCATATCTCAAAACAATTATCAAGTATCAAATTGATCATAGAATCCAATTCACATCCTATGATAGTTCTTACTATACCCAACTAGGATGCCCATCATTCTAGGACCAACTTTATAGGGCCATTTGCATTTCTGCCCCTAACTCGAACCACCTACTCAGATTTGCCCCAGTTTCAAAGCATGCTCAAATTTGCCCGTCTGCCGTTAAGTCACTACTCAGAAATGCCCTTCCGTCCAGTCAAAGGCCTTTGACCGTTAGAGACCCATGTGTACTATAGCAGACGGAAAGTGCTACAGTACTGGACAGAAAGTGCTACGGTACTGTATGGAAGGGCATTTCTGAGTAGTGACTTAACGGCGGAGGGGCAAATTTGAGCATGCTTCAAAATTAGGGGCAAATCTGAGTAGTGGGTTCGAGTTAGGGGCACAGATGTAAATGTCCCAACTTTATAACCATAGCAAATACCATGCTGTTCTAAAAGACTCTCAAAATGATATAAGTGAAGCATGAGAGATTAACAATTTCTACACAATTAAGCCACCGCCGTGCTCTAAAAGATATAAGTGAAGCACTAGAGCAAAAACTATCTAGCTCAAAAGATATAAGTGAAGCATGATGACCCACAAGTATAGGGGATCTATCATAGTCCTTTCGATAAGTAAGAGTGTCGAACCCAACGAGGAGCAGAAGGAAATGACAAGCGGTTTTCTGTAAGGTATTCTCTGCAAGCACTGAAATTGTAGGTAACAGATAGTTTTGTGATAAGATAATTTGTAACGGGTAACAAGCAATGAAAGTAAATAAGGTGCAGCAAGGTGGCCCAATCCTTTTTGTAGCAAAGGACAAGTCTGGACAATTTCTTATAATGAGAAAAGCGCTCCCAAGAACACATGGGAATTATCGTCAAGCTAGTTTTCATCACGCTCATATGATTCGCGTTTGGTACTTTGATAATTTGATATGTGGGTGGACCGGTGTTTAGGTACTGCCCTTCCTTGGAAAAGCATCCAACTTATGATTAACCCCTATTGCAGGCATCCACAACTACAAAAGAAGTATTAAGGTAAACCTAACCATAGCATGAAACTAGTGGATCCTAATCAGCCCCTTACGAAGCAACGCATAAACTAGGGTTTAAGCTTCTGTCACTCTAGAAACCCATCATCTACTTATTACTTCCCAATGCCTTCCTCTAGGCCCAACTAATGGTGAAGTGTCATGTAGTCGACGTTCACATAAAACCACTAGAGGAGAGACAACATACATCTCATCAAAATATCGAATGAATACCAAATTCACTTGACTACTAATAGCAAGACTTCACCCATGTCCTCAGGAACAAATGTAACTACTCACAAAGCATATTCATTGTGACACCCCAAATTTTTTAACCTTGTTTTATTAATTAAATTTTTTCCAGGAAACTAGAACTTTTATTTTCTGGATTTTCTCCTGATTTCAGAACCATTCTTTTCTTTATTATTATGGAGTTTTTACTCCAAGTAAACACTTCTCAGTCATTATTGGACTTGTTTACCCTCTCAAATAAAGCAATTCTTTCATCAGTGGGATTATTTACATAATTATTTTTCCCTGAGCTTTATTTCTCTAAAATAGTTTTTCATGAGTTTAAGGTCCCATTTGCACTGCAACCCTTTTATAAATTTATTTAAAATTCCAACCAAAATTTGGAGATGTCATGTGATGTTTATAAATCACTTTTATGCAAAAATATGTTTCATTCATTGGATATTTTGGGTTCTACACCAAGTTTTCAAATCTGGTCCAGTGGGAAATTTTACACTACAACCTATTTAAATATTTGTTTA
Source organism: Triticum aestivum (assembly GCF_018294505.1). Lineage (NCBI taxonomy): Eukaryota > Viridiplantae > Streptophyta > Magnoliopsida > Poales > Poaceae > Triticum > Triticum aestivum. The sequence goes on along the minus strand of NC_057795.1, from coordinate 210,780,531 downwards.
AAACTTCCACCAAAATTAGGGGAGGTCAATAGGAGCATGTTATTCATTTTTATGCAAAAACCTAGTGATGTTCTTTGAATTTTTTGAGTGAATCAACCTCATCTTCATTCTGGTCCAACTTGAGGATTGTTACTGCAACCATATTTTTACTTGCTCTTCTACCCATGGTTATTTTTCCTACTTGTAGTCCTTCCTACAAAACCCTTAAGTCCAAGAGATTGGACTCATTGGAGCATTTTTGGTACATTATATCATGCCCTTTTCTTTCTGTCCAAAACTGAAGTTTTGCAAAACTTGCACTAGCAAGTTTCTTCTTTTGCCCAAATGACTTTACCACCTTCTTTACCCTCCAAAGAGACCCCAATCTAGAGACTCTGGCCACTCCAAGAAATGCCTAGGTGCCCCTGACATTATGGCAAACACCTTATGGGCATGATCGGTTTTGGCATAGTTTCTGGTTTGTGCAATGAACCTGCTTCCTTTGCCTAACCACCTTGTCCACTAAGCACCTAGACGATCCTAACCTAGGTCTGCTAAGTGCCAGCCTCACCCAAGCCCTGTAGCATGCAGTGGCATTTCGCCGAGCACCTTGGGCGTGCTCTGGGCGTGCCCAGAGCGCGCGTTTTGCACGTGTTGCACGCGCGTGCACCGAGCCATCGCGTCTCGCCCCGCACCCGTTCTCGCCCTTGGCCAACCGCAGCCAGCACGCCACGTCTCCTTCTGCACCCCAAAGCCACCCCGACCACCCCTGGCACCCCACAGAGCCACCGTCAGGTCGGCCATGGCGGCTAGCTGACAGCCGCATGCAGGCCCTGGCCGTGTCGGCGCCACCCGAGCCACCCCAGCACGCCAGCTGCCCTCAGGAACAACACGAGCTTATCCACAAGTCGTCCTCTAGCTCACGTCGCCGCCACGTCGCCCTGCAGCGCAGAACGTCGGTCGCCGATGATCTTATCCACGGCCGCCGCAAACCGACCTCGTTGCACTATAAAAGGAGGCCCCCGGGCCCGTCCGGCGACTCAGGCAGCCTCAGGCCACTCTCATGGCACCCCCACAGCCGACAATCGTCGGGGGGAAGCCGTCTTTCCCGACTCTGGCCAGTTCGGCCGCCGCCATGTCCCGGTCCGTTTCATCGCGAGCCGAGCGCCTCCAGTCCAACCAGTGCCACCAACCTTCTCCCCTCACCCTTGCGGAGCCACCCAGCACCTCAAACGCGATCGAAAGCCACCATAGTTCAAACCCCCAAAACTCCCGAAGCCACCGGCCACCGCAAAGCTCGCCACCGACGACTCACTCCACCCCCGCTGGCAAGTCAACCACCGGAAGGACCGCCCTGATCTTGCGGATCCATCCCTGTCCTTGGATCCCCGTGGGATGCCTCCGCTCCGCCTCTGTTCGGTCGGAGGAGACGACGCGCGCGTGGACTGGTCAAACCTGACCAGTGGGCTAGGCGGGCCCACCGTCAGTGACCCAGCGCAGGTCCACGCTGGATAAGTGAAGGCGCATTCATAGAGTACGTCTTCGACGTGTATTTATCCGAAGCGTTTTTCTTTTTCTGTTTTATTAAAAAAATAGAAATTTGACTAAACTTTGACTGACTATATCTTTTTAAATAAAACTCCAAATGAGTTTATTCTTTTTCCTACCTCTCTCAAATTTAGGCTAGTTTATTTTAAGACTTATTTGAAAAAAATTTCAAACAACTTCTTTGTACTATTTTTGAAGTATGTGTTATTTGAATATTTTCAAAATAGGATTTTTGGAGAAGAAGAAAACTTTCAAAGGTTTTAGGATGCACCCTGCCTCTACACAACTTGAAGGCAAGCATTCTGAACCCTAGCATAATATTTTTGGTGTGTTGGTTGACACGATTATAACACCGCCCTAATACGGAGAACTCGTTAATTTATGTGGTGACACGATCATTTGCCTGAATTGCATATTATTGATTTCCTTGCTGTTGGAAATGAATCTACTTGTGATGGTAATCGTTCTCATGTGCCTTGCATGCATGCCGGAAAAGAATCCGGGAAAGCCTCTGCCTTGGGTAGGCGTGAGCTTGTAGCCGGTCTCCTTGGGACGGTTATGACCGGGATGACATAGTAAGGTATAATGAGTGGTGATTCGGTTGGTTGAAATATTTTTGTCACACATATCATGCAGGGAATTTATAAACCTCCTGAGTCGACCGTAGATCGAGTCTTGTTCCAGTAACCCCCATACTTGTTTCGTACTACCACTTGCCCTACCGCAGGTAAGGTACGGTTCAGTAAAATTGTCAACCCCTTTCTTGGCACACACCATACAGAGAGGCCATGGTGGAAGATACCGGATGCATCCAGTAGGCATGCCACCTGGTCCGGGGGCATGGGTGTTTCCGGTTGGGACCGAGAGGGGGGCACCCCTTAGAGCGCGCATCATAAATTTGATCCCATGCTACGCGAGGTTGTAGCCTTCCCACTTAGAGTTTTACTTGACAGGTGTCATGGGTGATTCCAGACACCGATAAGTTAAGCTGGTGTGTGCAAGTCAGGTGCGTTTTCAATTAAAAGACCGTAGACGAAATTAGTCCCGATGGACTAAAGGAATCCGTTGCTCGTGGGTAAAGAGTACACCCTCTGCAGAGTTAATATCTATTCGAATAACCGTGTCCATGGGTAAGGACTACAGTCTGGGTCGGGTCAAGTGTCGGTCTTAGTGTCGGTCTTCGGAGGAGGAACTACTAAACCAGAACATGGATCGTGACCTGTGACTTATGATGATTGTGATTATTATTGTTATAGACTAACACTTTATATTATTGGATTTATTGAGTATCCCTGGGAAGGTTCTACCTCCTGGATATTCACGGTGATTATTTTTCTTATAAGCCCTTTATGTGGTGTCGCTCAGACGCCTGACTGTGGCATGCTAGTTATTTAATTTAAAAGCCCTTTATGTGGTGTTGCTCAGGCGCCCGACTGTGGCATGCCTGTTATTTACTTTATAAGCCCTTTATGTGGTGTCGCATAGACGCCCGACTGTGGCATGCTTGTCATTTATTTACCTTATAAGCCCTTTATGTGGTGTCGCTTAGGCACCCGACTGAGGCATGCTTCATATCATGATCCTTTCGAGGCGTCGCTTCAGACACCCGATCGGTGCATGTTATTTCTACTCCATTATTGCATATTCATGTTGTATATAAATAACCTGCTTGCATGCATCATGGTTTTTATTTTATTTTATGACTGACGTCATGATCATAGGATAATTTAGAGTACGATTATCGTTTGTTATGTTATACCCGTGTTCATAATGTTTGCGAGTACATTCAAAGTACTCACTGGCTTGTCCCTGGCTATTGTCTTAGCTAGATTTCTTGCATGGAGAGGAGCGTTGCGATGACAGCCCCGGAATCTAAGCAACGGTGATAGCAGCCTCGTGAAGATAGGAGTTAACCTGGTCAGCTGTTCCTGTTGGGAAATGGAGTCCCATAGACACCGATGATCCCCAGACCGCTTCCGCCGTCAACCACTAGAAACCACTTGTTGTACTCATAGGCCAGAATGGTCTTGTACTACATATTTTGTATTTTGCTTGGAATTTCTGTATCAAGTTGGTGCCTCATCAGCTAACAGTAATCCTGGGGCTGGTGAGCACAAGGGCCACTTTCTAGAAATTAATACCCGGAAATCTGGCCGCGACAAACTTGGTATCAGAGCCAGGCTGACCATTGGCTAATCCTATCTTAGCCAGGTCAATAAACCTAGGTTAACCAACCCACCAGACCTCAACCTAGGCCCAGCCAAACTTCTCGTGCAAGATAGTCACGCAGTGCCCCCGACACCTCTGGCAGTCGGTGCCCAACCTATCAGTCTAGCCTGTCGATCACGCGCCAGTGACCGACCCCTAAATTGTCTCATTCGCAAGCATGCGAAGGAAGACTCCGTCCCCTTTTTCTATAAAAAGGGCATGCTAGCACAACATAGCCCAGCCTCTTCGTCAAGCCAAGCTATAATGGCTGGCCCCGTCGTGCACAATGAGACCACAACAAACAACCTTGGAGGATTTGTGACCGTGCTCGCGAACCTCACCCGCCGTGCCTTTGCATTAGAAGAGCCTCCAGAGTATGTGGTGTACCAAGGACCCATGGGCGGTGAAAGCCGTCAATTCTGGGCCACCGTACACGTCTATGGTAGGGGTCTATCTCCAGGATGCCCCTATAGGTTCACCGGAAGGACAACTTCCTTTGAGCCACAAGCAATCCAACTAGCTGCTCGAGAGGCTGTAGTTCAACTCCGACACTTGTCGCCCAGAGTTATCTGCCGCTCGTTCTACTACTACCCCAGCCGTGACAGGTATGGTAGGCCACCCCATGTTGCCAACGGAGATCACGAGACGGATCCTGCGTTGTTGCATCTGGTGCGCTATGTAAGTGCACTAGAGGGTCTGTTCGATCAGATCACTCTTGATCTAATCGCAGCTCGTGGAAAGCTGATCCACCGAGCCCCGGCAAGAGGAGAAGATGAACCCAACACCGACAACCAAGTCGTGCTGTTCGGACAACCGATCGAGTGCTTGAGGTCAGCCCCAGTCATCGACCAAAATACCTTGATGACCCCAGAAAGGCTCCGTCGCCTTTTGGGAACACGCTCCAACGGGATTGTGGCCAACAATCCCCGAGATGGTCATCATCGCTACCCCGACCCTGCAGTGCCTCAATCCCCTCCAGCTAATCCCGACGGTGAAAACCGTGGAGAAGCCTCGGCGTCCACAAGGCAAGCCCGTTTGGATATTAACAAGGTAGACTAGAATCGCTTGGGTGGTACCGAGTCTTGGAATGTCCTCGCCTTGTAACCTTGTGACCCTGTATCGCCATAATTAAATGCTGTTTGCTTGTGCGCTCCTGTTTTTAATAGTAGCCATGCAGGAGTATGTTAGTGTACGGTTGCATTTTAATCCCAAGTGTAGCTACCAAAGACCAACCTCATCGACGCAAGTTTGTGCTATGAATAAATCTTTTGGTTCCTGCTAACAGGAAAGATATTTTCAAAACAACTCTTAACAAATGTTGAGGATGAGATTTTTCTTTAAGGGGGGTAGTTTTGTGACGCCCCAAAATTTTTAACCTTGTTTTATTAATTAAAAATTTGCAGGAAACTAAAACTTTTCTTTTCTGGATTTTCTCCTGATTTCAGAACCATTCTTTTCTTTATTATTATGGAGTTTTTACCCCAAGTAAAAACTTGTCAGTCATTATTGGACCTGTTTACCCTCTCAAATAAAAAAAATCTTTTATCAGTGGGATGATTTACATAATTATTTTTCCCTGAGCTTTATTTCTCTAAAATAGTTTTTCATGAGTTTTAAGGTCCCATTTGCACTGCAACCCTTTTATAAATTTATTTAAAATTCCAACCAAAATTTGGAGATGTCATGTGATGTTTATAAATCACTTTTATGCAAAAATATGTTTCATTCATTGGATAGTTTGGGTTCTACACCAAGTTTTCAAATCTGGTCCAGTGGGCAATTTTACAGTACAACCTATTTAAATATTTCTTTAAAACTTCCACCAAAATTAGGGGAGGTCAATAGGAGCATGTTATTCATTTTTATGCAAAAACCTAGTGATGTTCTTTGAAAATTTTGAGTGAATCAACCTCATCTTCATTCTGGTCCAACTTGAGGATTTGTACTGCAACCATATTTTTACTTGCTCTTCTACCCATGGTTATTTTTCCTACTTGTAGTCCTTCCTACAAAACCCTTAAGTCCAAGAGATTGGACTCATTGGATCATTTTTGGTACATGATATCATGCCCTTTTCTTTCTGTCCAAAACTGAAGTTTTGCAAAATTTGCACTAGCAAGTTTCTTCTTTTGCCCAAATGACTTTACCACCCTCTTTAACCTCCAAAGAGACCCCAATCTAGAGACTCTGGCCACTCCAAGAAATGCCTAGGTGCCCTTGCCATTATGACAAACACCTTATGGGCATGATCGGTTTTGGCATAGTTTCTGGTTTGTGCAATGAACCTGCTTCCTATGCCTAACCACCTTGTCCGCTAAGCACCTAGACGATCCTAACCTAGGTCTGCTAAGTGCCAGCCTCACCCAAGCCCTGTAGCATGCACTGGCATTTCGCCGAGCACCTTGGGCGTGCTCTGGGCGCGCCCAGAGCGCGCGTTTTGCACGTGTTGCACGCGCATGCACCGAGCCGCCGCATCTCGCCCCGCACCCGTTCTGGCCCTTAGCCAACCGCAGCCAGCACACCACGTCTCCTTCTGCACCCCAAAGCCACCCCGACCACCCCTGGCACCCCACGGCGCCACCGTCAGGTCGGCCGTGGCGGCTAGCTGACGGCCGCATGCAGGCCCCGCCCGTGTCGGCGCCACCCGAGCCACCCCAGCGCACCAGCTGCCCTCAGGAACAACACGAGCTTATCCGCAAGTCGTCCTCTAGCTCACGTCCCCGCCACGTCGCCCTGCAGCGCAGAACGGCGGTCGCCGACGATCTTATCCACGGCCGCCGCAAACCGACCTCGTTGCACTATAAAAGGAGGCCCCCGGGCCCGTCCGGCGACTAAGGCAGCCTCAGGCCACTCTCATGGCACCCCCACAGTCGGCAATCGTCGGGGGGAAGCCGTCTTCCCCGACTCCGGCCGGTTCGGCCAACGCCATGTCCCAGTCCGTTTTGTCGCGAGCCGAGCCCCTCCAGTCCAACCAGTGCCACCAACCTTCTCCCCTCACCCTTGCGGAACCGCCCAGCACCTCAAACACGACTGAAAGCCACCGTAGTTCAACCCCCCAAAACTCCCGAAGCCACCGGCCGCCACGAAGCTCGCCGCCCACGACTCACTCCACCCCTGCTGGCAAGTCGACCACCGGAAGGACCGCCCTGATCTTGCGGATCCATCCCTGTCCTTGGATCCCCGTGGGATGCCTCCGTTCGCCGGCGGTGATCGCCGGAGCTCCGCCTATGTTCGGTCGGAGGAGATGATGCGCGCGTGGACTGGTCAAACCTGACCAGTGGGCCAGGCGGGCCCACCATTAGTGACCCAGCGCCGGTCCACGCTGGATAAGTGAAGGCGCATTCCCAAAGTACGTCTGCGATGTGTATTTATCCGAAGCGTTTTTCTTTTTCTGTTTTATTTAAAAAAATAGAAATTTGACTAAACTTTGACTGACTATATATTTTTAAATAAAACTCCAAATGAGTTGATCCTTCTTCCTACCTCTCTCAAATTTAGGCTAGTTTATTTGAAAAAAATTCAGACAACTTCTTTGTACTATTTTTGAAGTATGTGTTATTTGAATATTTTCAAAATAGGATTTTTTGAGAAGAAGAAAACTTTCGAAGGTTTTAGGATGCACCCTGCCTCTACACAACTTGAAGGCAAGCATTCTGAACCCTGGCATAATATTTTTGGTGTGTTGGTTGACATGATTATAACACCGCCCTAATACAGAGAACTCGTTAATTTATGTGGTGACACGATCATTTGCTTGAATTGCATATTATTGATTTCCTTGCTGTTGGAAATGAATCGACTTGTGACGGTAATCATTCTCATGTGCCTTGCATGCATGCCAGAAAAGAATCCGGGAAAGCCTTTGACTTGGGTAGGCGTGAGCTTGTAGCCGGTCTCCGTCGGGACGGTTATGACCTGGATGGCATAGTAAGGTATAATGAGTGGTGATTCGGTTGGTTGAAATTTTTTTGTCACACATATAATGCAGGGAATTTATAAACCTTCTGAGTCGACCGTAGATCGAGTCTTGTTCCAGTAACCCCCATACTTGTTTCGTACTACCACTTGCCCTGCCGCAGGTAAGGTACGGTTCAGTAAATTGTCAACCCCTTTCTTGGCACACACTATACAGAGAGGCCATGGTCGAAGATACTGGATGCATCCGGTAGGAAGGCCACCTGGTCCGGGGGCATGGGTGTTTCCGGTTGGGACCGAGAGGGGGCACCCCTTAGAGCGCACGTCATAAATTTGATCCCATGCTACGTGAGGTTGTAGCCTCCCCACTTAGAGTTTTACTTGACAGGTGTCGTGGGTGATTCCAGACACCGGTAAGTTAAGCTGGTGTGTGCAAGTCAGGTGCATTTTCAATTAAAAGACCGTATACGGAATTAGTCCCGATGGACTAACGGAATCCGTTGCTCGTGGGTAAAGAGTACACCCTCTGCAGAGTTAATATCTATTCGAATAGCCGTGTCCATGGGTAAGGACTACAGTCTGGGTCCGGTCAAGTGTCGGTCTTAGTGTCGGTCTTCGGAGGAGGAACTACTAAACCAAAACATGGATCGTGACCTGTGACTTATGATGATTGTGATTATTATTGTTATAGACTAACACTTTATATTATTGGATTTATTGAGTATCCTTGGGAAGGTTCTACCTCCTGAATATTCACAGTGACTATTTTTCTCACAAGCCCTTTATGTGGTGTCGCTCAGACGCCCAACTATGGCATGCTTGTTATTTACTTTAAAAGCCCTTTATGTGGTGTCGCTCAGATGCCCGACTATGGCATGCTTGTTATTTACTTTATAAGCCCTTTATGTGGTGTCGCATAGACGCCCGACTATGGCATGCTTGTCATTTATTTACCTTATAAGCCCTTTATGTGGTGTCGCTTAGGCGCCCGACTGAGGCATGTTTCATATCATGATCTTTTCGAGGCGTCGCTTCAGACACCCGATCGGTGCATGTTATTTCTACTCCATTATTGCATATTCATGTTGTATATAAATAACCTACTTGCATGCATCATGGTTTTTATTTTATTTTATGACTGACGTCATGATCATAGGATAATTCAGAGTATGATTATCATTTGTTATGTTATACTCGTGTTCATAATGTTTGCGAGTACATTCAAAGTACTCACTGGCTTGTCCCTGGCTATTGTCTTGGCCAGATTTCTTGCACGGAGAGGAGCGTTGCGATGACAGCCCCGGAATCTAAGCAACGGTGACAGCAGCCTCGTGAAGATAGGAGTTAACCTGGTCAGCTGTTCCTGTTGGGAAATGGAGTCCCATAGACACCGATGATCCCCAGACCGCTTCCGCCATCACCCACTAGAAACCACTTGTTGTACTCATAGGCCAGAATGGTCTTGTACTACATATTTTGTATTTTGCTTGGAATTTCTGTATCAAGTTGGTGCCTCATCAGCTAACATTAATCCTGGGGCTGATGAGCACAAGGGCCACTTTCTGGAAATTAATACCCAGAAATCCGGCCGTGACAAACTTGGTATCAGAGCCAGGCTGACCATTGGCTAATCCTATCTTAGCCAGGTCAATAAACCTAGGTTAACCAACCCACCAGACCTTAACCTAACCCCAACCAAACTTCTCGTGCAAGATAGCCACGCGGTGCCCCCGACACCTCTGGCAGTCGGTGCCCAACCTATCAGTCTAGCCTGTCGATCACGCTCTAGTGACCGACCCCTAAATTGTCTCATTCGCAAGCGTGCGAAGGAAGACTCCGTCCCCTTTTTCTATAAAAAGGGCACACTAGGACAACACAGCCCACCCTCTTCGTCAAACCAAGCTATAATGCCTGGCCCCGTCGTGCACAATGAGTAGCAAACAACCTTGGAGGATTTGTGACCGTGCTCGCGAACCTCACCCGCCGTGCCTTTGCATTAGAAGAGCCTCCAGAGTATGTGGTATACCAAGGACCAATGGGCGGTGAAAGCAGTCAATTCTGGGCCACCGTACACGTCTATGGTAGGGGTCTATCTCCAGGACGCCCGTACAGGTTCACCGGAAGGACAACTTCCTTTGAGCCACAAGCAATCCAACTAGCTGCTCGAGAGGCTGTAGTTCAACTCCGGCACTTGTCGCCCAGAGTTAACTGCCGCTCGTTCTACTACTACCCCAGCCGTGACAGGTATGGTAGGCCACCCCAGGTTGCCAACGGAGATCACGAGACGGATCTTGCGTTGTTGCATATGGTGTGCTATGTAAGTGCACTAGAGGGTCTGTTGATCGGATCACTCTTGATCTAATCGCAGCTCGTGGAAAGCTGATCCGCCGAGCCCCGGCAAGAGGAGAAGATGAACCCAACACCGACAACCCAGTCGTGCTGTTCGGACAACCGATCGAGTCCTTGAGGTCAGCCCCAGTCACTGAATACCTTGATGACCCCACAAGTGATCCGTCACCTTTTGGGAACACGCTCCAACGGGATTGTGGCCAACAATCCCCGAGATGGTCATCATCGCTACCCCGACCCTGCAGTGCCTCAATCCCCTCCAGCTAATCCCGACGGTGAAAACCGTGGAGAAGCCTCGGCGTCCACAAGGCAAGCCCATTTGGATATTAACAAGGTAGACTAGAATCGCTTGGGTGGTACCGAGTCTTAGAATGTCCTCGCCTTGTAACCTTGTGACCCTGTATCGCCATAATTACATGCTATTTGCTTGTGCGCTCCTGTTTTTAATAGTAGCCATGCAGGAGTATGTTAGTGTACGGTTGCATTTTAATCCCAAGTGTAGCTACCAAAGACCAACCTCATCGACGCAAGTTTGTGCTATGAATAAATCTTTTGGTTCCAGCTAACAGGAAAGATATTTTCAAAACAACTCTTAACAAATCTCGAGGATGAGATTTTTCTTTAAGGGGGGTAGTTTTGTGACACCCCAAAATTTTTAACCTTGTTTTATTAATTAAAAATTTGCCAGGAAACTAAAACTTTTCTTTTCTGGATTTTCTCCTGATTTCAGAACCATTCTTTTCTTTATTATTATGGAGTTTTTACCCCAAGTAAAAACTTCTCAGTCATTATTGGACTTGTTTACCCTCTCAAATAAAGAAAAATCTTTTATCAGTGGGATTATTTACATAATTATTTTTCCCTGAGCTTTATTTCTCTAAAATAGTTTTTCATGAGTTTTAAGGTCCCATTTGCACTGCAACCCTTTTATAAATTTATTTAAAATTCCAACCAAAATTTGGAGATGTCATGTGATGTTTATAAATCACTTTTATGCAAAAATATGTTTCATTCATTGGATAGTTTGGGTTCTACACCAAGTTTTCAAATCTGGTCCAGTGGGCAATTTTACAGTACAACCTATTTAAATATTTCTTTAAAACTTCCACCAAAATTAGGGGAGGTCAATAGGAGCATGTTATTCATTTTTATGCAAAAACCTAGTGATGTTCTTTGAAAATTTTGAGTGAATCAACCTCATCTTCATTCTGGTCCAACTTGAGGATTTGTACTGCAACCATATTTTTACTTGCTCTTCTACCCATGGTTATTTTTCCTACTTGTAGTCCTTCCTACAAAACCCTTAAGTCCAAGAGATTGGACTCATTGGAGCATTTTTGGTACATGATATCATGCCCTTTTCTTTCTGTCCAAAACTGACGTTTTGCAAAACTTGCACTAGCAAGTTTCTTATTTTGCCCAAATGACTTTACCACCCTCTTTACCCTCCAAAGAGACCCCAATCTAGAGACTCTGGCCACTCCAAGAAATGCCTAGGTGCCCCTGACATTATGACAAACACCTTATGGGCATGATCGGTTTTGGCATAGTTTCCGGTTTGTGCAATGAACCTGCTTCCTATGCCTAACCACCTTGTCCACTAAGCACCTAGACGATCCTAACCTAGGTCTGCTAAGTGCCAGCCTCACCCAAGCCCTGTAGCATGCACTGGCATTTCGCCGAGCACCTGGTGGGCGTGCTCTGGGCGCGCCCAGAGCGCGCGTTTTGCACGTGTTGCACGCGCGTGCACCGAGCCGCCGCGTCTCGCCCCGCACCCGTTCTGGCCCTTGGCCAACCGCAGCCAGCACGCCATGTCTCCTTCTGCACCCCAAAGCCACCCCGACCACCCCTGGCACCCCACAGCGCCACCGTCAGGTCGGCCGTGGCGGCTAGCTGACGGCCGCATGCAGGCCCCGGCCGTGTCGGCGCCACCCGAGCCACCCCAGCGCACTAGCTGCCCTCAGGAACAACACGAGCTTATCCGCAAGTCGTCCTCTAGCTCACGTCGCCGCCACATCGCCCTGCAGCGTAGAACGGCAGTCGCCGATGATCTTATCCACGGCCGCCGCAAACCGACCTCGTTGCACTATAAAAGGAGGCCCCCGGGCCTGTCCGGCGACTCAGGCAACCTCAGGCTACTCTCATGGCACCCCCACAGTCGGCAATCATCGGGGGGAAGCCGTCTTCCCCGACTCCGGCCGGTTCGGCCGCCGCCATGTCCCAGTCCATTTCGTCGCGAGCCGAGCCCCTCTAGTCCAACCAGTGCCACCAACCTTCTCCCCTCACCCTTGCGGAGCCGCCCAGCACCTCAAACGCGATCGAAAGCCATCGTAGTTCAAACCCCCAAAACACCCGAAGCCACCGTCCGCCGCGAAGCTCGGCGCCGACGACTCACTCCGCCCCCGCCGGCAAGTCGACCACCGGAAGGACTGCCCTGATCTTGCGGATCCATCCCTGTCCTTGGATCCCCATCGGATGCCTCCGTTCACCGGTGGTGATCGCCGGAGCTCCGCCTCGATTCGGTCGGAGGAGGCGACGCGCGCGTGGACTGGTCAAACCTGACCAGTGGGCCAGGCGGGCCCACCGTCAGTGACCCAGCACTAGTCCACGCTGGATAAGTGAAGGCGCATTCCCAGAGTATGTCTCCGATGTGTATTTATCCGAAGCGTTTTTCTTTTTCTGTTTTATTTAAAAAATAGAAATTTGACTAAACTTTGACTGACTATATCTTTTTAAATAAAACTCCAAATGAGTTGATTGTTTTTCCTACCTCTCTCAAATTTAGGCTAGTTTATTTTAAGATTTATCTGAAAAAAATTCAGACAACTTCTTTGTACTGTTTTTGAAGTATGTGTTATTTGAATATTTTCAAAATAGGATTTTTGGAGAAGAAGAAAACTTTCAAAGGTTTTAGGATGCACCCTGCCTCTACACAACTTGAAGGCAAGCATTCTGAACCCTGGCATAATATTTTTGGTGTGTTGGTTGACACGATTATAACACCGCCCTAATACGGAGAACTCGTTAATTTATGTGGTCACACAATCATTTGCTTGAATTGCATATTATTGATTTCCTTGCTATTGGAAATGAATCTACTTGTGATGGTAATCATTCTCATGTGCCTTGCATGCATGCCGGAAAAGAATCCGGGAAAGCCTCTACCTTGGGTAGGCGTGAGCTTGTCGCCGGTCTCTGTCGGGACGGTTATGACCGGGATGGCATAGTAAGGTATAATGAGTGGTGATTCGGTTGGTTGAAATATTTTTGTCACACATATCATGCAGGGAATTTATAAACCTCCTGAGTCGACCGTAGATCGAGTCTTGTTCCATTAACCCCCATACTTGTTTCGTACTACCACTTGCCCAGCCGCAGGTATGGTATGGTTCAGTAAATTGTCAACCCCTTTCTTGGCACACACCGTACAGAGAGGCCATGGTGGAAGATACCGGATGCATCCGGTAGGCATGCCACATGGTCCGGGGGCATGGGTGTTTCTGGTTGGGACCGAGAGGGGGCACCCCTTAGAGCGCGCGTCATAAATTTGATCCCATGCTACGCGAGGTGGTAGCCTCCCCACTTAGAGTTTTACTTCATAGGTGTCATGGGTGATTCCAGACACTGGTAAGTTAAGCTGGTGTGTGCAAGTCAGGTGCGTTTTCAATTAAAAGACCGTAGACGGAATTAGTCCCGATGGACTAAAGGAATCCGTTGCTCGTGGGTAAAGAGTACACCCTCTGTAGAGTTAATATCTATTCGAATAGCCGTGTCCATGGGTAAGGACTACAGTCTGGGTCCGGTCAAGTGTCGGTCTTAGTGTCGGTCTTCGGAGGAGGAACTACTAAACCAAAACATGGATCGTGACCTGTGACTTATGATGATTGTGATTATTATTGTTATAGACTAACACTTTATATTATTGGATTTATTGAGTATCCTTGGGAAGGTTCTACCTCCTGAATATTCACAGTGACTATTTTTCTCACAAGCCCTTTATGTGGTGTCGCTCAGACGCCCGACTATGGCATGCTTGTTATTTACTTTAAAAGCCCTTTATGTGGTGTCGCTCAGACGCCCGACTGTGGCATGCTTGTTATTTACTTTATAAGCCCTTTATGTGGTGTCGCATAGACGCCCGACTGTGGCATGCTTGTTATTTATTTACCTTATAAGCCCTTTATGTGGTGTCGCTTAGGCGCCCGACTAAGGCATGCTTCATATCATGATCCTTTTGAGGCGTCGCTTCAGACACCCGATCGGTGCATGTTATTTCTACTCCATTATTGCATATTCATGTTGTATATAAATAACCTGCTTGCATGCATCATGGTTTTTATTTTATTTTATGACCGACGTCATGATCATAGGATAATTCAGAGTATGATTATCGTTTGTTATGTTATACCCGTGTTCATAATGTTTGCGAGTACATTCAAAGTACTCACTGGCTTGTCCCTGGCTATTGTCTTGGCCAGATTTCTTGCATGGAGAGGAGCGTTGTGATGACAGCCCCGGAATCTAAGCAACGGTGATAGCAGCCTCATGAAGATAGGAGTTAACCTGGTCAGATGTTCCTGTTGGGAAATGGAGTCCCATAGACACCGATGATCCCCAGACCGCTTCCACCATCAACCACTAGAAACCACTTGTTGTACTCATAGGCCAGAATGGTCTTGTACTACATATTTTTTATTTTGCTTGGAATTTCTGTATCAAGTTGGTGCCTCATCAGCTAACAATAATCCTGGGGCTGGTGAGCACAAGGGCCACTTTCTGGAAATTAATACCCGGAAATCCGGCCATGACATTCATGATCGTGATCAGGGGAGTATTAATATGCATTAAGGATCTGAACATATGATCTTCCACCAAATAAACCAATTAGCATCAACTACAAGGAGTAATCAACACTACTAGCAACCCACAGGTACCAATTTGCGGTTTTGATACAAGATTGGATACAAGAGATGAACTAGGGTTTTGAGAGGAGATGGTGCTAGTGAAGATGTTGACGGAGATTGACCCCCTCCCGATGAGAGGATCGTTGGTGATGACGATGGTGATGATTTCCCCCTCCCGGAGGGAAGTTTCCCCGGTAGAACAGCTCCACCAGAGCCCTAGATTGGTTCCGCCAAGGTTCCGCCTCATGGCGGCGGAGTTTCATCCCGTAAGCTTGCTTATGATTTTTTTCAGGGTAAAAGCCTTCATATAGCAGAAGATGGGCACCGGAGGGCCACCAGGGGGCCCACGAGACAGGGGGCGCACCCAGTAGGGGGGCGCGCCCCCACCCTCGTTGCTAGGGTGCAGCCCCCTTTGGTACTTTCTTTGCTCAATAATTCCTGTTAATTCCAAAATTGACTTCCGTGGAGTTTCAGGACTTTTGGAGCTGTGTAGAATATGTTTCCAATATTTGCTCCTTTTCCAGCCAGAATCCCAGCTACTGGCATTCTCCCTCTTCATGATAAACCTTGTAAAATAAGAGAGAATAGCCATAAGTATTGTGACATAATGTGTAATAACATCCCATAATGCAATAAATGTCGATATAAAAGCATGATGCAAAATGGACGTATCAACTCCCCCAAGCTTAGACCTCGCTTGTCCTCACGTGGAAGCCGATATCAAAAAATATGTCCACATGTTTAGAGATAGTGGTGTCGATAAAAATAAAATACGGACATGAGGGCATCATGATCATTCTTATAACAACAACATATATAGATTTTGTCATATGATTTCTTACGCTCAGGTAACAATCTATTCACAATGTCAAGTATGGATCATAAACTTCATTGAGAACTAGCAAACTATAATCTCAGTCATTGAAGCAATTGCAATTTATCATAACATCAAAAAGAGTCAAGAATAGAGCTTTTCAGCAAGTCCACATACTCAACTATCATTTAGTCTTCTACAATTGCTAACACTCACGCAATACTTATGGTTATGGAGTTTTTATCGGACACTGAGAAAGATAGGGGCTTATAATTTCGCCTCCCAACGTATTCACCTTTGGGTGATGTCAACAATAATAGTTCATGCTAACTTACATACAATTGGATATATATATATCAGGATCTTTCCAACACTAGGTGCTTGCCAAAGGATAAAATGAAAAAGGGAAAGGTGAAGATCACCTTGACTCTTGCATAAAGTAAAGGACATAAAGTAGAAGATAGGCCCTTCGCAGAGGGAAGCAGAGGTTGTCATGTGCTTTTAGGGTTGGATGCACAAAATCTTAATGCAAAAGAACGTCACTTTATATTGCCACTTGTGATATGAACCTTTATTATGCAGTCCGTCACTTTTATTACTTCCATATCACATGATCGTATAAAGCTTATTTTCTCCGCACTAATAAGTCATACATATTTAGAGAGCAATTTTTATTGCTTGCAACATGACAACTAACTTGAAGGATCTTACTCAATCCATAGGTAGGTATGGTGGACTCTCATGGCAAAACTAGGTTTAAGGATATTTGGAAGCACAAGTAGTATCTCTAATTGGTGCAAGGAATTTGGCTAGCATGAGGGGGAAAGGCAAGCTCAACATGTTGGAGGATCCATGACAATATACTTTAACTGAGATATGAGAAAACATAACCCATTACGTTGTCTTCCTTGTCCAACATCAACTCTTTAGCATGTCATACTTTAATGAGTGCTCACAATTATAAAAGATGTCCAAGATAGTATATTTATATGTGAAAACCTCTCTTTCTTTATTACTTCCTATTAATTGCAAAGATGACCAAAACTATGTTTGTCAACTTTCAACAACTTTTAAGTCTCATACTCTTTATATGTGAAGTCATTACTATCCATAAGATCAATATGAACTCTTTTATTCTTTTTATTCTTTCTATTTTCTCAAGATCATAGCAAGATAGCAAAGCCCTTGACTCAACACTAATCTTTATTATATAGCTCACGGACTCGATTACATAGAGGGATCACAAAGCAAAACTCAAAACTAATTCATACCAAAACTTTATTCTACTAGCTCAAGATATTACTAAAAGGATCGAACTAAGAAAAACAGTAAAGATAGGAGTGTGATGGTGATACGATACCGGGGCACCTCCCCAAGCTTGGCAGTTGCCAAGGGGAGTGCCCATACCCATGTGATTATGTCCTCGGAGGTGACGAAGGTGGTGATCATGATGGTGGATAATCGCACATCGAGCGTAAAAGCTCCTCCAACTTGCGTATAATGCCCTTGAGTGTGATGATATGATACTTCAACAAAATATTTTCCTGTGTGAGATACTTGTTTTGTATGCGATCTAACTCAATCATCTTGAAAGCTTCAATCTCAGTTGAAGTAAAGAGGTTAGGAAGAGGTTGAGGGATATTTTCTTCTTCCGCCGTTGGAGCTTGATCCTCCATGGCCTTATTGATACCTTCATCCTTGTTGATCTCCTCCGGTTCTTCTGTTTTCAGCTCTATCTTCAATAGCCAAGCATCTGTGTCTTCATTGTTGGAGGAGGGTGACGTCATGATACTCTAGATCTGTCAGAAAAACAGCTCGAAACGAAAACAGAAGATTTTTGCGTGATACGGTGGTCAAAACCTTCGGGAGATTATATAATGAATTTTTACCAACCAAAAGAAGTAACATGCAAGAAAACGGAGTCCGGGAGGCGCACGAGGTGCCCACGAGACAGGGGGGCGCGCCCAGCAAGGGTGGGCGCGCCCTCCACCCTCGTGGAGGCCTCGTGTCCTTCCCGGATTACTTCTTGCTTCTCAAAATTCTTAAATATTCCAAAATAGAGAAAAATTGCCATTAGAATTGTTTTGGAGTCGGTTTACTTACCGTACCACATATCTATTCCTTTTCGGAGTCTGAAACATTCTGGAAAGTGTCCCTTGTGTATTCCTCCGGGGTTACGGTTTCAATAATATTAGTTTCAGCATTTATAGGATTACCTGAGATATAATGTTTGATTCTTTGACCGTTCACCACCCTCGGACTTGTGCCTTCGAAGTTGTTGATCTTTATGGCACCGGAACGATAGACCTCCTCGATAATGTAAGGACCTTCCCATTTAGAGAGAAGTTTCCTGCAAAAAATCTTAAATGAGAGTATAGCAACACATAATCACCTACGTTAAACTCACGCTTTTGTATTCTTTTGTCATGTCATCTTTTAACTTTTTCTTTGAACAGCTTGGTATTCTCATAGGCTTGGGTTCTCCATTCATCAAGTGAGCTAATACCAAATGACCTCTTCTAACCGGCAAGTTTGAAGTCATAGTTGAGCTCCTTAATAGCCAAATATGCTTTATGTTTAAGTTCGAGAGGTAAGTGACATGATTTTCCATAAACCATCTTATACGTAGACATACCCATAGGATTTTTAAATGCAGTTCTATAGGCCCATAATGCATCATCAAGTTTTTTGGACTAGTTCTTTCTAGATCTATTGACAGTCTTTTGCAAAATTAATTTGAGCTCTCTATTACTCAACTCTACTTGACCACTAGACTGTGGGTGATAAGGAGATGCAATCCTATGATTAACATCATACTTAGCAAGCATTTTACGAAAAGCACCATGAATAAAATGTGAACCACCATCAGTCATGGGATATCTAGGGACTCCAAACCTCGGAAAAATAACTTCCTTAAGCATATTAATAGAAGTGTTATGATCAACACTACTAGTTGGAATGGCTTCTACCCACTTAGTAATGTAATCAACAACAACTAAAATATGTGTATATCCATTAGAGGCAGGAAAAGGTCCCATATAATCAAAGCCCCAAAACTCAAATGGTTCAATAACAAGAGAATAATTCATAGGCATTTCTTGACGTCTACTAATATTACCAATTCTTTGACATTCATCACAAGACAAGACAAACTTACGGGCATCTTTGAAGAGAGTAGGCCAATAAAAACCAGATTGCAATACCTTATGTGCAGTTCTATCTCCAGCGTGGTGTCCTCCATATGGTTCGTAGTGACACTTGCGTAGGATCTGTTCCTGTTCATGCTCAGGTACACAACGTCTAATAACACCATCTACTCCTTCTTTATAAAGGTGTGTGTCATCCCAGAAGTATTGTCTTAAATCATAAAAGAACTTTTTCTTTTGCTGGTATGTTAAACTAGGTGGTATAAATTTAGCAACAATGTAATTAGCATAATCAGCATACCATGGAGCAATATGAGAAGCATTAATGACTGCTAATTGTTCATCAGGAAAGCTATCATCAATAGGTAGTAGATCATCAAGAACATTCTCTAACCTAGACAAGTTGTCTGCAAAAAGGTTCTCAGCTCCCTTTCTATCAATAATATGCAAATCAAATTCTTGGAGCAAGAGAACCCATCTAATAAGTCTAGGTTTAGCATCTTTCTTTTCCATAAGATATTTAAGAGCAGCATGATAGTGTGAATAGTAACTTTAGAATCAACAATATAAGGTCTGAACTTATCACAAGCAAATACAACTGCTAAGAATTCTTTTTCAGTAGTAACATAATTTCTCTGGGCAGTATCAAGAGTTTTACTAGCATACTGGATAACATTTAATTTCTTATCAACTCTTTTCCCTAGAACAACACCTACAGCATAATCACTAGCATCACACATAATTTCAAAGGGTAAATTCCAATCAGGTGGCTGAACAATAGGTGCAGTGATCAAAGTTTTCTTGAGTATTTCAAATGCTTCTACACAATCATCATCAAAGACAAAAGGAATATATTTTTGCAATAAATTAGTCAGAGGCCTAAAGATTTTAGAGAAGTCCTTAATGAACCTCCTATAAAAAATGACATGACCAAGGAAACTTCTTATATCTTTAATGTCCTTGGGACATGGCATCTTTTCAATAGCATCAACTTTAGCTTTATCAAGTTCAATACCTTTTTCAGAAATTTTATGCCCCAAGACAATGCCTTCATTAACCATAAAGTGGCACTTTTCCCAATTCAAAACGAGACTAGTGTCTTGACATCTCTGCAAAACTCGATCAAGGTTGCTCAAGCAATCATCAAAAGAGGATCCATAAATGGAGAAGTCATCCATGAATACCTCACAAATATTTTCACAAATGTCAGAGAATATAGCCATCATACATCTTTGAAAGGTAGCAGGTGCATTACATAAACCAAAAGGCATACGTCTATAAGAAAAAGTACCGAAAGGGCAAGTAAAAGTAGTTTTTGATTGATCCTCCGCTGACACAGGTATTTGAGAGAAACCAGAATAACCATCTAGAAAGCAGAAACGTGTATGTTTGAATAGTCTTTCTAGCATTTGATCAATAAAAGGTAAAGGGTAATGATCTTTCTTAGTA
Source organism: Triticum aestivum (assembly GCF_018294505.1). Classification (NCBI taxonomy): domain Eukaryota; kingdom Viridiplantae; phylum Streptophyta; class Magnoliopsida; order Poales; family Poaceae; genus Triticum; species Triticum aestivum. The sequence goes on along the minus strand of NC_057795.1, from coordinate 210,760,219 downwards.
GCTTTATTTAGTTTACGGAAATCAATTACCATCCTATAACCTGTAATAATTCTTTGCGGGATCAATTCATTTTTATCATTAGGAACAACAGTAATACCTCCCTTCTTAGGAACACAATGGACATGACTTACCCATCACTATCAGCAACGGGATAAATTATACCTGCCTCTAGGAGCTTTAGTATCTCCTTTCTTACCACTTGTTTCATCTTAGGATTTAACCATCGTTGAGGATCTCTAACTGGTTTGGAGCCTTCGTCCAATTTAATTTTATGTTGGCATAGCGTGGGACTAATGCCCTTAAGATCTTCCAGAGTATATCCAATAGCAGCATGGTGCTTCTTCAGAGTTTTCAATAATATTTCCTCTTCTTGCTCTGAAAGGTTAGCACTAATAATAACAGGATATATCTTCTTTTCATCAAGGTAAGCATATTTATGATTATCAGGTAAAGGTTTGAGCTCAAACACATGATCACCCTTGGGTAGAGGAGGATCCCCTAGGATTTCAATAGGCAAGTTGTGTTTCAGAATAGGACCCTGTTTAAGGAATAATTCATCTATTTCCCTTCTTTCATTCATAAACATATCATTTTCATGGTCTAGCAAATATTGTTCTAACGGATCAGTACGAGGCACGGCAATAGAAGCAAGACCAATAATTTCATCCTTACTAGGCAATTCTTTATCATGGGGTTGTCTACGGAATTTAGCAAAATTAAACTCATGTTTCATATCCCCCAAGCCAATTGTAACAACATCCTTTTCACAATCAATCTTAGCATTGACAGTATTCAAGAAGGGTCTACCGAAAATAATGGGACAAAAGCTATCTTGTGGGGAACCAAGAACAAGAAAATCAGTAGGATATTTAACCTTCCCACACAAGACTTCTACATCTCTAACAATCCCAAATGGCTTAATAGTATCTCTATTGGTAAGCTTAATTGTAACATCAATATCTTCTAACTCAGCGGGTGCAATATCATGCATAATTTCATTATATAAGGAAATAGGTATTGCACTAGCACTAGCACCCATATCACATAAGCCATGATAGCAATGATTTCCTATTTTAACAGAAATAACAGGCATGCCTACAACAAGTCTATGTATCTTAGCATCTGGTCTAGCAATATTAGCAGTTTCACCACAGAAGTAAATAACATGCCCATCTATATTATCATCCAAGAGATCTTTAACCATAGCAATACTGGGTTCAACATTAATTTGCTCAGGAGGTGTATATGTTCTAGTACTACTATTATGAACAACAGTTAAAGCTTTAGCATGATCCTTTATCCTAACAGGAAAAAGGTGGTTTCACAACATAAGTAGTAGGAACAATAGGATCATATAAGTAATAGTCTTTTCTTATACTGTAATAGGTGCAACTACTTTTACTTCAATGGGAGGATTATATTTAAACCACTTCTCCTTATGGATATCAACATGAGTAGCAAAAGATTCACAGAAACAAGCTACTATCTCAGAGTCAAGTCCATATTTAGCGCTAAATCCACGAAAAGCATCGTTATCCATAAAAGATTTAACACAATCAAACTTAGGTGTCATACCTGACTCCTTACCATCGTCAGAACCCCAGTCTTTGGAGTTGCGTTTAATTCTTTCCAGTAAATCCCATTTGAATTCTGTAGTCTTCAGCATATAAGAACCAGCACATGAAGTATCAAGCATGGTGCGATCATTGAGAGAAAGCCGAGCATAAATTTTTTGAATAATCATTTCTCGTGAGAGCTCATGATTGGGGCATGAATATAACATTGACTCAAGCCTCCGCCAAGATTGAGCGATACTTTCTCCTTCGCGAGGCCAGAAATTATATATGTAATTACGATCACGATGAACAAGATGCATAGGATAGAACTTCTGGTGAAAGTCCAATTTCAATCGTTATAGTTCCAAGATCCCGTACCATCACCTAGCCTATACCATGTCAATGCATCTCCCTTCAAAGATAAAGGGAAGACCTTCCTCTTAACAACATCATCGGGAATACCTGCAAGCTTAAATAATCCACAAACTTCATCCACAAAGATAAGGTGTAAATCAGGATGCAATGTTCCATCTCCTGCAAAGGGATTAGCTAGCAGTTTCTCTATCATACCCGAAGGAATCTCAAAGTAAACATTTTCAATAGGTTCAGTAGGTTGAGGAGCAACTCTTTGCTCTACTGGTCGGAGCGAAGATGCCCCGAACAAGCCCCTCAAAGGATTAGTTTCCATAGTAACAAGTAACAGAAAATTTCAGCACACTATATAAATGTTTCCTTACCAAGTTCCACTCACCAAAGGCGCTTCACTCCCCGGCAATGGCGCCAGAAAAGAGTCTTGATGACCCACAAGTATAGGGGATCTATCGTAGTCCTTTCGATAAGTAAGACTGTCGAACCCAACGAGGAGCATAAGGAAATGACAAGCGGTTTTCAGTAAGGTATTCTCTGCAAACACTAAAATTGTAGGTAACAGATAGTTTTGTGATAAGATAATTTGTAACGGGTAACAAGCAATGAAAGTAAATAAGGTGCAGCAAGGTGGCCCAATCCTTTTTGTAGCAAAGGACAAACCAGGACAATTTCTTATAATGAGAAAAGCACTCCCGAGGACACATGGGAATTATCGTCAAGCTAGTTTTCATCACGCTCATATGATTCGCGTTTGGTACTTTGATAATTTGATATGTGGGTGAACCGGTGCTTGGGTACTGCCCTTCCTTCGACAAGCATCCCACTTATGATTAACCCCTATTGCAAGCATCCGCAACTACAAAAGAAGTATTAAGGTAAACCTAACCATAGCATGAAACTAGTGGATCCAAATCAGCCCCTTATGAAGCAACACATAAACTAGGGTTTAAGCTTCTGTCACTCTAGCAACCCATCATCTACTTATTACTTCCCAATGCCTTCCTCTAGGCCCAAATAATGGTGAAGTGTCATGTAGTCGGCGTTCACATAACACCACTAGAGGAGAGACAACATACATCTCATCAAAATATCGAACAAATACCAAATTCACATGACTACTAATAGCAAGACTTCACCCATGTCCTCAGGAACAAACGTAACTACTCACAAAGCATATTCATGTTAATGATCAGAGGAGTATTAATATGCATTAAGGATCTGAACATATGATCTTCCACCAAATAAACCAATTAGCATCAACTACAAGGAGTAATCAACACTACTAGCAAGCCACAGGTACCAATTTGTGGTTTTGATACAAGATTGGATACAAGAGATGAACTAGGGTTTTGAGAGGAGATGGTGCTTGTGAAGATGTTGATGGAGATTGACCCCCTCCCGATGAGAGGATCGTTGGTGATGACGATGATTTCCCCCACCCCCCCCCGAAGGGAAGTTTCCCCGGCAGAACAGCTCCGCCGGAGCCCTAGATTGGTTCCGCCAAGGTTCCGCCTCGTGGTGGCGGAGTTTCGTCCCATAAGCTTGCTTATGATTTTTTTTCAGGGTAAAAGCCTTCATATAGTAGAAGATGGGCATCGGAGGGCCACCAAGGGGCCCACGAGACAGGGGGGCGCGCCCAGTAGGGGGGCACCCCCACCCTCATGGCTAGGGTGTGGGCCCCCTCTGGTACTTTCTTTGCTCAATAATTCTTATTAATTCCAAAAATGACTTCCGTGGAGTTCAGGAGTTTTGGAACTGTGCAGAATAGGTTTCCAATATTTGCTCCTTTTCCAGCCAGAACCCCAGCTGCCGGCATTCTCCCTCTTCATGATAAACCTTGTAAAATAAGAGAAAATATCCATAAGTATTTTGACATAACGTGTAATAATAGCCCATAATGCAATAAATATCGATATAAAAGCATGATGAAAAATGGACGTATCAAAGCACATAGAGTATTCTAATAAATTCCAATCAAGTGGGATTCTCCCAAAAGGTGTGTATAGCAAGAATGATTGTGGTAAACTAAAAAGTAAAGACTAATATCATACAAGACGCTCCAAGCAAAACACATATCATGTGGCGAATAAAAATATAGCTCCAAGTAAAGTTACCGATAGACGGAGACGAAAGAGGGGATGCCTTACGGGGCATCCCCAAGCTTAGGCTTTTGGATATTCTTGAATATCTTGGGGTGCCTTGGGCATCCCCAAGCTTAGGCTCTTGCAACTCCTTATTCCATAGTCCATCAAATGTTTACCCAAAACTTAAAAACTTCACAACACAAAACTCAATAGGAAATCTTATAAGCTCCGTTAGTGAAAGAAAGCAAAACCACCACATAAGGTATTGTAATGAACTCATTCTTTATTTATATTGGTGTTAAACCTACTTTATTCCAAGTTCTCTATGGTTCATACCCTTACATACTAGCCATAGATGCATCGAAATAAGCAAACAACACATGAAAGGCAGAATCTGTCAAAAACAGAACAGTCTGTAGCAATCTGTAACTCTCGAATACTTCTGGAACTCTAAACATCCTACCAAAATAGGAAGTCCTGGGAAATTTGTCTATTGCTCTACAGAAAAGAGAATCAACACAAAATCACGTGTCTGTGAATTAACAAAATTATTTTCGTGCGTGCTAAGTTTCTGTTTTTCAGCAGAATCAAATTAACTATCACCATAGGTTATCCTATAGGTTCTACTTGGCACAAACACTAATTAAAACATAAAAACACATATAAACAGAAGGTAGATGCAAAATTTATTAATAAACAGAAGCAAAAACAAAGAAACTAAAGTAAAATTGGTTTGCCTCCCAACTAGCGCTATCGTTTAACGCCCCTAGCTAGGCATAAAAGCGAGGATAGATCTAAGTAGTGCCATCTTTGGCACTCAATTCGTAAGTAGCTCGCATGATAGATGCACAAGGTAATTTAACTTTCTTTCTTGGAAAGTGCTCCATGCCTTTCCTTAATGGAAATTGGAATCTAATATTCCCTTCCTTCATATCAATAATCGCACCAATCGTTCTAAGGAAAGGTCTACCAAGAATAATAGGGCATGAAAGATTGCAATCTATATCAAGAACGATAAAATCTACGGGCACCAAATTTCTATTTGCAACAATGAGAACATCATTGATCCTTCCCATTGGCTTTTTAATGGTGGAATCCGCAAGGTGCAAATTCTTTATTTTGGTGTTAAACCTACTGTAATCCAACTTCTCTATGGTTTATAAACTATTTTACTAGCCATAAATGCATCGAAATAAGCAAACAACACACGAAAAACAGAATCTGTCAAAAATAGAACAGTCTGTAGCAATCTGTAACTAACGCAAACTTATAGAACTCTAAAAATCCTACCAAAATAGGAAGTCCTGGACAATTTGTCTATTGATCAGTAGAAAAAAGTTTCAACACAAAAAGCACATTTCTGTGATTTAACAAAACTAAATTTGTGTGCGCAAAGTTTATGTTTTTCAGCAGAATCAAATCAACTATCATCATAGGTTATCCTATAGGTTCTACTTGGCACAAACACTAATTAAAAGATAATAACACATCTAAACAGAAGGTAGATGCAAGATTTATTACTAAACAGGAACAAAAACAAAAAAACACAAAGAAGATTGGGTTGCCTCCCAACTAGTGCTATCGTTTAACGCCCCTAGCTAGGCATAAAAGCGAAGATAGATCTAACAAGTGCCATCTTTGGCACTAAATTCATAAGTAGCCCGCATGATAGATTCAGAAGGTAATTTGACTTTCTTCTTGGAAAGTGCTCCATGCCTTTCTTTAATGGAAATTGGAATCTAATATTCCCTTCCTTCATATCAATAATCGCGCCAATCGTTCTAAGGAAAGGTCTACCAAGAATAATAGGGCAAGAAAGATTGCAATCTATATCAAGAATGATAAAATCTACGGGTACCAAATTTTTATTTGCAAAAATGAGAACATCATTGATCCTTCCCATTGGCTTTTTAATGGTGGAATCCGCAATGTGCAAATTTAAAGAGCAATCATCAAGATCATGGAAACCTAGAATATCACATAAAGTTTTCGGAATTGTGGAAACACTAGCACCCAAATCACACAAAGCATAACACTCATGATCTTTAATTTTAATCTTTATAGTAGGTTCCCACTCATCATAAAGTTTTCTAGGTATAGAAACTTCCAAATTAAGTTTTTCATCATAAGATTGCATCAAGGCATCAACAATATGTTTGGTAAAAGCTTTATTTTGACTATAAGCATGAGGAGAATTCAACACGGATTGCAACAAGGAAATACAACCTTCTAAAGAACAATTATCATAATTAAATTCCTTGAAATCCAAGATAATGGGTTCAATGCTATTTAAAGTCTTGACCTCTCCAATCCCACTTTTTCCAAATTTAGCATCAAGATCTAGAAACTCCGAATCATTGGGACGCCTTTTAACTAAAGTTGACTCATCTCCAGTCCCATCATTATTAAGATTCATATTGCAAAACAAGATTTAATAGGGGACACATCAATAACTTTTAGATCTTCATCATTATTTTCATGGAAACTAGAAGAACACGCTTTTACAAAGCAATCTTTCTTAGCATGCAATCTAGCGGTTCTTTCTTTGCACTCATCAATGGAAATTCTCATAGCTTTGAGAGACTCATTGATATCATGCTTAAGAGGACTAGATCTAAGTTCCAAAGAATCAACATCAAGCGAAAGTCTATCAACGTTCCTAGCCGAATCATCAACTTAAGCAATTTTTCTTCAAGCAAGGTATTAAAATTCTTTTGAGAGATCATAAATTCTTTAATGCTATTCTCAAAATCAGAGGGCATCTTATTAAAATTACCATAATAATTATTGTAGGAATTTCCATAATTATTAGAGGAATTACTATGGAACCGTCTAGGATTAAAGTTTCCTCTATAAGCATTGTTACCCAAATTATTGCTACCAACAAAATTCACATCCATAGATTCATTATTATTCTCAATCAAAGTAGACAAAGGCATATCATTGGGATCAATAGAAGCACTCTTAGTAGCAAACAATTTCATAAGTTCATCCATCTTTCCACTCAAAACATTAATTTCAGCTATCGCATGCACTTTCTTACTAGTAGATCTTTCGGTGTGCCATTGAGAATAATTAGCTATAATGTTATCAAGGAGTTTAGTAGCTTCTCCTAAGGTGATTTCCATAAACGTGCCTCCCGCGGCCGAATCTAAAAGATTTCTAGAAGCAAAATTCAATCCGGCATAAAATTTTTGTATGATCATCCATAAATTCAAAGCATGAGTAGGGCAATTGCGAATCATCAATTTCATTCTTTCCCAAGATTGGGCAACATGCTCATGATCAAGTTGTTTAAAAATCATAATATCGTTCCTAAGGGAGATGATCTTAGCGGGAGGTAAATACTTAGACATAAAAGCATCTTTGCACTTATTCGATGAATCAACACTATTCTTAGGCAAAGAAGAAAACCAAATTTTAGCATGATCTCTAAGTGAAAACGGAAATAACTTCAATTTAACAATGTCATTATCCGTATCTTTCTTCTTTTGCATCTCACACAAATCAACAAAGTTGTTTAGATGGGTAGCGGCATCTTCACTAGGAGGGCCGGAGAATTGATCTTTCATAACAAGATTCAGCAAAGCAGCATTGATTTCACAAGACTCAACATCATTAAGAGCAGCAATCGGAGTACTAAGGAAATCATTATTATTGGTATTGGAACAGTCACACAATTTGGTATTGTCTTGCGCCATCGAGACAAGCAATCCAACACACAAGAAAACAAAAAGGAAAATGAAAGAGAGAGGAAATTTGGAAAGAGAGGGCGAATAAAACGGCAAGGGTGAAGTGGGGGAGAGGAAAACGAGAGGCAAATGGCAAATAATGTAAGTGCGAGGGAGATGAGTTTGTGATGGGTACTTGGTACGTCTTGACTTGAGCAAAGACCTCCCCGACAACGGCGCCAGAAATCCTTCTTGCTATGTCTTGAGCTTGCGTTGGTTTTCCTTGAAGAGGAAAGGGTGATGCAGCAAAGTAGTGTAAGTATTTCCCTCTGTTTTTGAGAACCAAGGTATCAATCCAGTAGGAGGCTCCTCAAAAGTCCCATGCACCTACACAAATAAACAAGAACTCGCAACCAATACAATAAAGGGGTTGTCAAACCCTTCAATGCCACTTGCGAAAGTGAGATCTGATAGAGATAATATGATAAGATAAATATTTTTGGTATTTTATGATAAAGATAGGAAAAGTAAAAGATGCAAATAAAAGTAGATTAAAATCTTATATGATAAGAGATAGACCCGGGGCCCATAGGTTTCACTAGTGGCTTCTCTCACGATAGCATAAGTATTACGGTGGGTGAACAAATTACTGTCGAGCAATTGATAGAAAAGCGAATAATTATGAGATTATCTAGGCATGATCATGTATATAGGCATCACGTCCGTGACAAGTAGACCGACTCCTGCCTGCATCTACTACTATTACTCCACACATCGACCGCTATCCAGCATGCATCTAGAGTATTAAGTTCATAAAGAACAGAGTAATGCATTAAGAAAGATGACATGATGTAGAGGGATAAACTCATGCAATATGATATAAACCCCATATTTTTATCCTTGATGGCAACAATACAATATGTGCCTTGCTGCCCCTGCTGTCACTGGGAAAGGACACCGCAAGATTGAACCCAAAGCTAAGCACTTCTGCCATTGCAAGAAAGATCAATCTAGTAGGCCAAACCAAACTGATAATTCGAAGAGACTTGCAAAGATAACTTAATCACATATAAAAGAATTCAGAGGAGATTCAAATATTTCTCATAGGTAAACTTGATCATAAACCCACAATTCATCGGATCTCGACAAACACACCGCAAAAAGAGTTACATCGAATAGATCTCCAAGAAGATCGAGGAGAACTTTGCATTGAGATTCAAAGAGAGAGAAGAAGCCATCTAGCTAATAACTATGGACCCGAAGGTCTGTGGTAAACTACTCACAACTCATTGGAGAGGCCTTGGAGTTGATGTAGAGGCCCTCCGTGATCGATTCCCCCTATGGCGAAGCACCGGCGAAGGCTCCAAGATGGGATCTCACGGATATAGAAGGTTACGGCGGTGGAAATAGTTTTTCGTGGTTGCCTCTGATGTTTTCAGGGTACATGGGTATATATAGGAGGAAGAAGTAGGTCAGTGGACTCCCGAGGGGCCCACGAGGGTGGGGGGGGGCGCCCAGCCCTAGGGGGCGCCCTGGGCACCCTCGTGGCCGGCTCCCTTGTTTCTTGACTTCCACTCCAAGTCCTCTGGATCACGTTTGTTCCAAAAATCACGCTCCCGAAGGTTTCATTCCGTTTGGACTCCGTTTGATATTCCTTTTCTTCGAAACTATGAAATAGGCAAAAAACAGCAATTCAGGCTGGGCCTCCGGTTAGCAGGTTAGTCCCAAAAATGATATAAAAGTGTAAAGTAAATCCCATAAACATTCAAAACGGGTAACATAATAGCATGGAACAATCAAAAATTATAGATACGTTGGAGATGTATCAGGCAGCGAGGTAGGTAGGGTGGACTGAGGGTGCTGGATATCAAAGGACGGCAAAGGTGGAGGAGGCATCTGGCAGGACGCTCACTTCCGCCACCAGACGCCAGCAGGTAGAGCTGTGGCTGAGAAGGCGTGACGCTGCTGAGGGAGGTCGAGCGAGAGACGTGCGGGAGAGGGGTCTTCCTGCTCCGCATGCTCCCGCTGTACGCTGCCGCTGCCGCTGTTGTGTTGTGGCCCGAGAGAGGCAGTCTGAGAGGGCCGTCAGGACAGGCGAGGTGTGGGGAGCATGACTGTAGCGAGCGGGCTACCATGGGCAGCGGAGCACGTAGATGGTGGAGGTGACTGCAGTTGGAGTCCGGTCGATGCGTCTACGCAAAGAAGAGACGGTAGATAGGGGCGGCGCTGGGAGGGTTGCGAGAGGTGAGGGAGGAGATCCTATTTATAGTTTTGAAGGGCGGTGGAGCTGTGGCATTGAATCGACGGGGTCTCTCTGGAACTACCTAGCGCTAGCGATTTCAGCGGCAGCCGACCACAAATGGAATAAATTGGTTGATTTCAATCTAGTTAACAACCAAACTTTGACCATCTATCCATGGTGAAATACTAAACGCACTCATATATGTACACGCCGAGTTCCCCCAATAATTAACGTGTCGTCACCTGATTGGCTGGGTTTTCACTGATTGAAAAAGTCAAATAAACTAGGTAAATCAAACCTAGCTAGGTTTAGTACATTAAGAATGTAGATATAGGTGTGTGTTGTGTGAGAGGTTAAAGACATGAAACGGTGGATTAATTAGTAGAATGAGATCGTGGTGATGTGGGGAGTAATTTTGTGTTGAAGTCAAAGTGAAAAGGCAACTGAAGGGAAGCTAACTGGCAGCGTCAGCGTTACTGCTTCTGTTGTTCATCTCTTGTACTTGCACATGGGGAGGTGGAAGACGAGCGCACGAGCTAGATCTAGGAGATGGGCCAATTCGGCCAGGCCCAAGTGGGAAGAGAGAAGAAGAAGAAAGAAAACAAAAAAAAACAAAGATGAGCTTGGCCCATTCGGCTGGAGAGGAAGGAAAATAGAGAAGGGAGGAAGCACACTGGGCTAGCCCATTCGGTTTGGAGGAAAGAAAAATGTAGGGTACTGTCTAAAAAATTTATTCCAATGAGATGCTCAAATTTACAACCAGGTAAGAGAGATAGGAAAGGTGAGATTTTCCTGTAGGAAAATCTAGAATTGAATAAACACCCAAACAAAACCAAACGAACTTAAGAAATCCAAGAAGAAAATAGATGCACATAATTTAATATGCTAAGGCAAGAAAAATTAACCGAACAAAATAAAACTCAATTCAAGTTTTGTCAATATACAAAACAAACGAAATTTTCTCGCCCTCACTTTTATTTTTTAAAACATTCCGACCACCGGGATGCTACAACTCGTAGTTTTATTCTTGCAAAATAGTTTCATACTTGTTTTAGGTAAAGCAAACATTAAAGTGTGCGTATAGTTGTATCGGTGGTTGATAGAACTTGAGGGAATATTTGTTCTACCTTGAGCTCCTCGTTGGGTTCGACACTCTTATTTATTGAAGTAGGCTACATACGATCCCCTATACTTGTTAGTTATCATCGCTATGTCTCAAGAAAATAACTAGTTGTGTGCCTTTTCCAATACTAATAATAATGATTTTATTAGTACTCCAATTGATCCTTGATACGTCTTCAACGTATCTATAATTTTTGATTGTTCGATGCTATTATATTACCCCTTTTGGATGTTTATGGGCTTTATTTTACACATTTATATCATTTTTGGGACTAACCTACTAACCGGAGGCCCAGCCCGTATTGCTGTTTTTTTGCCTATTTCAGTATTTCGAGGAAAAGGAATATCAAACGGAGTCCAAACGGAATGAAACCTTCGGGAGCGTGATTTTTGGAACGAACGTGATCCAGGGGACTTGGAGTGCAAGTCAACAAGCAGCCGAGGCGGCCACAAGAGGGTAGGGCGTGCCCTGTATCTCGTGGGCCCCTCGGGCGGCCTCCGACGTACTTCTTCCTCCTATATAAGCCTACGTACCCCGAAAACATCTAGGGAGCCAACAAAACACAATTTCCATCGCCGTAACCTTCTGTATCCATGAGATCCCATCTTGGAGCCTTCGCCGGGGCTCTGCTGGAGGGGGAATCAACCACGGAGGGCTTCTACATCAACACCACAGCCCCTCCAATGAGTTGTGAGTAGTTTACCACAGACCTTCGGGTCCATAGTTATTAGCTAGATGGCTTCTTCTCTCTTTTTGGATCTCAATACAATGTTCTCCCCCTCTCTTGTGGAGATCTATTCGATGTAAACTCTTTTGTGGTGTGTTTGTCGAGATCCGATGAATTGTGGGTTTATGATCAAGTTTATCTATGACAAATATTTGAATCTCCTCTGAATTCTTTTGTGTATGATTGAGTTATCTTTGCAAGTCTCTTCGAATTATCAGTTTGGTTTGGCCTACTAGATTGATCTTTCTTGCCATGGGAGAAGTGCTTAGCTTTGGGTTCAATCTTGGGGTGTCCTTACCCAGTGACAGAAAGGGTTGCAAGGCACGTATTGTATTGTTGCCATCGAGGATAAAAAGATGGGGTTTATATCATATTGCATAAGTTTATCCCTCTACATCATGCCATCTTGCTTAAGGCGTTACTCTGTTCTTATGAACTTAATACTCTAGATGCAGGCAGGAGTCGGTCGATGTGTGGAGTAATAGTAGTAGATGTAGGCAGGAGTCGGTCTACTTGTCACGGACGTGATGCCTAGATAATCTCATAATTATTCCCTTTTCTATCAATTGCTCGACAGTAATTTGTTCACCCACTGTAATACTTATGGTATCTTGAGAGAAGCCTCTAGTGAAACCTATGGCCCCCGGGTCTATCTCTTATCATATTTGCTTCCAATCTACTTTTATTTGCATCTTTACTTTTTGCATCTATATTAATACCAAAAATATATTTATCTTATCATACTATCTCTATTAGATCTCACTTTCGCAAGTGGCCATGAAGGGATTAACAGCCCCTTTATTGCGTTGGTTGCGAGTTCTTTGTTTGTTTGTGTAGGTGCGTGGGACTTTTGAGGAGCCTCCTACTGGATTGATACCTTGGTTCTAAAAACTAAGGGAAATATGTACGCTACTATTGCTGCATCACCCTTTCCTCTTCAAGGAAAACCAATGCAAGCTCAAGACGTAGCAAGAAGGATTTCTGGCGCCGTTGCCGGGGAGGTCTTCGCTCAAGTCAAGACATACCAATTACCCATCACAAACTCATCTCCCTTGCATTTACATTATTTGCCATTTGCCTCTCATTTTCCTCTCCCCCACTTCACCCTTGCCGTTTTATTCGCTCTCTCTTTCCCAATCTCCTCTCCCTTTCGCTCGTTTTCTGCCGCCTTGCTTTTGTTTGCCGTTATGTCTAAAATTGGGGAGATTATCGTCGATATGGACAATAATGATAACATGGAAAATTCCGAGGCTCCGGCCGAAGAACCCCCTATCTTGCATACTAAAAAGTTTCGAATCGGTTGTGGTAACATCATTGGAAAAGGTGTTATTCAAGATTTCTTTACTTGTGTCGGTGCTTTACCTTCCATGGGTGGTTCTATTCTTCATAGAACTAGTAGTCTTGCGGATGCCATTGCTTTGCTTGTAGTTGAACTTGGAAGACAATTTATGCATATGCATCCTTGCATACAAAGAATTTTTCTAGAATTTTCCAATATTGAGCATTCTTCTTTTAAACGCGCTGTTACTATCTTTTTGGCTCATGAGTTTAGATTTATCATAAGAGAGGCCAAAGAAATCTTTGCGCACTATAGGGTGGACGCCGGTCGTCCGCCCATAGAGGCGATCCTCTATGATCAAGAGGAATTTAGGCGTTTTCAATCTTCAGACTATGTTGCTTTCAATGAAAACCTTAGAAAAAAGGTTCCTACCAATGTCTTGGTTGATAGAATTAACGAGATTAATAATGATTTTGCCCTTCGAAACATTGAGATCGGATACTCTCTTGAGTATAGGCTCACGAGATTTTGCCAAAAGAAGCTTTTAGTGATGAATTAGTTGTGCACTATGAAGGGCCAAAGGAGGAACCCGTTCCTCTTGAGATTGATCTTGGGGACTTTTTGTCCCGCTAAATTTAGCCCTTTTGATTACTTTTGCTTGCCTCAAAGAAAACTTGCTGCCGAACATAGAGAATATGAGATGAGCTTTCAAGATCTATCTTATTATTATGGCAGTACTTGGATCTATCTTCGCTTTTATGCCTAGCTAGGGGCGTTAAACGATAGTGCTAGTTGGGAGGCAACCCAATTTTCTTTGTGTTTTTTGTTTTTGCTAAAGTTTAGTAATAAATCTTGCATCTACCTCCTGTTTAGATGTGTTTTTATCTTTTAATTAGTGTTTGTGCCAAGTAGAACCTATAGGATAACCTATGATGATAGTTGATTTGATTCTGCTGAAAAACAGAAACTTTGCGCGCACAAATTTAGTTTTGTTAAATCCCAGAAACATTAGTTTGCGTTGATTCTTTTTTCGGATGATCAATAGACAAATTGTCCAGGACTTCCTATTTTGGTAGGATTTTTAGAGTTCCATAAGTTTGCGTTAGTTACAGATTGCTACAGACTTTTCTGTTTTTGACACATTCTGTTTTTCGTGTGTTGTTTGCTTATTTTGATGCATCTATGGCTAGTAAAATAGTTTATAAACCATAGAGAAGTTGTAATACAGTAGGTTTGACACCCAAATAAATAAAGAATGAGTTCATTACAGTACCTTATGTGGTGGTTTTGTTTTCTTTCACTAACGGAGCTTATAAGATTTCCTGTTGAGTTTTGTGTTGTGAAGTTTTCAAGTTTTGGGTAAAGCTTTTATGGACTATGGAATAAGGAGTGGCAAGAGCCTAAGCTTGGGGATGCCCATGTCACGCCAAGATATTAAAGGATAGCCAAAAGCCTAAGCTTGGGGATGCCCCGGGAAGGCATCCCCTCTTTCGTCTTCGTTCATTGGTAACTTTACTTGGAGCTATATTTTTATTCGCCACATGATATGTGTTTTGCTTGGAACATCGTGTATTATGTTAGTCTTTGCTTTTTTACTTTACCACAATCATCCTTGCTGCACACACCTTTTGGGAGAAGCCTACTTGATTAGAATTTGCTAGAATACTCTATGTGCTTCACTTATATCTTTTGAGCTTGATAGTTTTTGCTCTAGTGCTTCACTTATATCTTTTAGAGCATGGCGGTGGATTAATTTTGAAGAAATTGCTAGTCTCTCATGCTTCACTTATACTATTTTGAGAGTCTTTTAGAATAGCATGGTATTTTCTATGGTCACAAATTTGGTCCTAGAATGATGAGCATCCAAGTTGGGTATAATAAAAACTATCATAGAAAGTGAATTGGATGCTATGATCAATTTGATGCTTGATAATTGTTTTGAGATATGGAGGTAGTGATATTAAAGTCATGCTAGTTGAGGTGATTATGAAAAATACTTGTGTTGAGGTTTGTGATTCCCGTAGCATGCACGTATGGTGAACCGCTTTGTGATGAAGTTGGAGCACAATTTTATTTGTTGATTGTCTTCCTTATGAGTGGTGGTCGGGGACGAGCGATGGTCTTTTCCTACCAATCTATGCCCTAGGAGCATGCGCGTAGTACTTTGTTTTTGATGACTTCTAGATTTTTGCAATAAGTATATGAGTTCTTTTGACTAATGTTGAGTCCATGGATTATACGCACCCTCTCACCCTTCCACCATTGCTAGCCTTTGTTGCGCCGCGCAACTTTCACCGGTACCATACGCCCACCATATACCTTCCTCAAAACAGCCACCATACCTACCTATTATGGCATTTCCATAGTCATTCCGATATATATTGCCAAGCAACTTTCCACCGTTCTGTTCATATGACACGCATTACTTTTGTCATATTGCTCTTTGCATGATCATGTAGTTGACATTGTATTTGTGGCAAGGCCACCTTCATAATTTTCATACATGTCGCTCTTGATTCATTGCATATCCCGGTACACCACCGGAGGCATTCATATAGAGTCATATCTTGTTCTAGCTTTGAGTTGTAATTCTTGAGTTGAAAATCCATAAAAGTGTGATGATCTTCATTATTAGAGCATTGTCTTAGTGAGGAAAGGATGATGAAGGCTATGATTCCCCCACAAGTCGGGATGAGACTTCGGACTTTACAACAACAAAAAACGAAAGGCCAAAAAGAAAAAGAAAAAAAGAAAGGCCAAAGAAAAAAAAAGAGAAAAAGAAAAAGAAAAAAAATAAAATGAGAGAAAAATAGAGAAGGGACAATGCTACTATCTCTTTTTCCACACTTGTGCTTCAAAGTAGCACCATGATCTTCATGATAGAGAGTCTCATATGTTGTCACTTTCATATACTAGTGGGGATTTTTCATTATAGAACTTGGCTTGTATATTCCAATGATGGGCTTCCTCAAAATGCCCTAGGTCTTAGTGAGCAAGCGAGTTGGATGCACACCCACTTAGTTTCTTTTGTTGAGCTTTCATATATTTATAGCTCTAGTGCATCCGTTGCATGGCAATCCCTACTCACTCACATTGATATTTATTAATGGGCATCTCCATAGCCCGTTGATACTCCTAGTTGATGTGAGACTATCTTCTTCTTTTTTTGTCTTCTCCACAACCACCATTCTATTTCACATATAGTGCTATGTCCATGGCTCACGCTCATGTATTGCGTGAAAGTTGAAAAGGTTTGAGATTATTAAAGTATGAAACAATTGCTTGGCTTGTCATCGGGGTTGTGCATGATTAAATACTTTGTGTGATGAAGATAGAGCAACAGCCAGACTATATGATTTTGTAGGGATAACTTTCTTTGTCCATGTTATTTTGAGAAGACATGATTACTTTGATAACTATGCTTGGAGTATCACTATTTCTTATGTCAATATGAACTTCTATTTTGTATCATTTGGATCTAAACATTCATGCCCCAATAAAGAAAAAAATACATTGAGAATTATGCTAGGTAGCATTCCACATCAAAAAAATTGTTTTTATCATTTACCTATTCGAGGACAAGCAGGAATTAAGCTTGGGGATGCTTGATACGTCTTCAACGTATCTATAATTTTTGATTGTTCCATGCTATTATATTACCCCTTTTGGATGTTTATGGGCTTTATTTTACACATTTATATCATTTTTGGGACTAACCTACTAACCGGAGGCCCAGCCCGTATTGCTGTTTTTTTGCCTATTTCAGTATTTCGAAGAAAAGGAATATCAAACGGAGTCCAAATGGAATGAAACCTTCGGGAGCGTGATTTTTGGAACGAACGTGATCCAGGGGACTTGGAGTGCAAGTCAAGAAGCAGCCGAGGTGGCCACAAGAGGGTAGGCCCCCCTATAGGGCGTGCCCCCTCTCTTGTGGGCCCCTCGGGCGGCCACCGACGTACTTCTTCCTCCTATATAAGCCTACGTACCCCAAAAACATCCAGGGAGCCAACGAAACACAATTTCCACCGCCGTAACCTTCTATATCCGCGAGATCCCATCTTGGAGCCTTTGCCGGCGCTCTGCCGAAGGGGGGATCGACCACGGAGGGCTTCTACATCAACACCATAGCCCCTCCGATGAGTTGTGAGTAGTTTACCACAGACCTTCGGGTCCGTAGTTATTAGCTAGATGGCTTCTTCTTTCTTTTTGGATCTCAATACAATGTTCTCCCCCTCTCTTGTGGAGATCTATTTGATGTAAACTCTTTTTGTGGTGTGTTTGTCGGGATCCGATGAATTGTGGGTTTATGATCAAGTTTATCTATGAGAAATATTTGAATCTCCTCTGAATTCTTTTATGTATGATTGAGTTATCTTTGCAAGTCTCTTCGAATTATCAGTTTGGTTTGGCCTACTAGATTGATCTTTCTTGTTATGGGAGAAGTGCTTAGCTTTGGGTTCAATCTTGCGGTGTCCGTACCTAGTGACAGAAAGGGTTGCAAGGCACGTATTGTATTGTTGCCATCGAGGATAAAAAGATGCGGTTTATATCATATTGCATGAGTTTATCCCTCTACATCATGTTATCTTGCTTAAGGCGTTACTCTGTTCTTATGAACTTAATACTCTAGATGCAGGAAGGAGTCGATCGATGTGTGGAGTAATAGTAGTAGATGCAGGCAGGAGTAGGTCTACTTGTCATGGACGTGATGCCTATATAGATGCATGCCTAGATAATCTCATAATTTTTCGCTTTTCTATCAATTGCTCGACAGTAATTTGTTCACCCACCGTAATACTTATGGTATCTTGAGAGAAGCCTCTAGTGAAACCTATGGCCCTCGGGTCTATCTCTTATCATATTTGCTTCCAATCTACTTTTATTTTCATCTTTACCTTTTGCATCTATATTATAAAATACCAAAAATATATTTACCTTATCATACTATCTCTATTAGATCTCACTTTCGCTAGTGGCTGTGAAGGGATTGACAACCCCTTTATTGCGTTGGTTGCGAGTTCTTTGTTTGTTTGTGTAGGTGCGTGGGACTTTTGAGGAGCCTCCTACTGGATTGATACCTTGGTTCTCAAAACTGAGGGAAATACTTACGCTACTATTGCTGCATCACCCTTTCCTCTTCAAGGAAAACCAACGCAAGCTCAAGACGTAGCAATCCTCCCACCACTAGTGCGGAGTTGTGTGATATTAATGCTGATTTGCTAAATCTTGTCTTGAAAGAACAATTTTCTGGTAGTCCTAACGAAGATGTTGCATCCCATCTTAACACTTTCGTTGAATTGTGTGATATGCAAAAGAAAAAAGATGTGGATAATGATAGTGTCAAATTGAAATTATTTCCGTTCTCAATACGAGATCGCGCTAAAACTTGGTTTCATCCTTGCCGTGAAATAGTATTGATTCTTGGGATAAGTGTGAGGATTCTTTTATTGCCAAGTATTTTTCCTCCCGTGAAAATTATTTCTCTTAGAAATAAAATTATGAATTTTAAGAAACTTGAGATAATAAATTGCCCCACTCATGGTCTAAGTTTATGGATGATCATACACAAAATTTATGCGGGATGGAACTTTCTTCCTAGAAATCTTTTAGATTCCGCCCCAGGGGTACCTTTATGGAAATCACATTAGGAGAAGCTAGAAATCTCCTTGGTAATATTATGGCAAATCATTCACAATGGCATACCAAAAGGACTCCTACTAGTAAAACAGTGAATTCCATTGAAGAAAATAATACTTTGAGTGATAAAGTAGATGCGCTTATGAAAATGGTCGTTGTCGGTGTACTAGAGTAGGGGTAACCTAGTACCCCGAACTTGTGCAAGGGCAGTTGCAGCGTCCCGCGGCAAGGCTTGCCGGGTGACCGCCAAGACCCTCCGTGGTTCCATTGAAGACCATTCAAGAACAAAGTACTCAAACCAAGGCCCCGGCAAGAGGAGCTTGCCGGGAAGGCCAACCAAGGCCCCGGCAAGAGGAGCTTGCCGAGAAGGCCAACCCAGGCCCCGGCAAGAGGATCTTGCCGGGAAGAGACAAGACCCCGGCAAGAGGAGCTTGCCGGGAAGGCCACTCAAGGCATACCAAGAAAGCTTGCCGCGACGCGCCCTGCGTCCCGGCAAGGCCCGGTGAACGACAAGCTCCCAAACACGACAAGACGACGACCGCGGCAAGGAGCTTGCCGCGGGAAACCCCCACTTCGTGCCCGCGCTCCAGCACACCTGCTAACGTGTCGCTCTAGGACTCTCCCAAGCACACGTGGCAGGAGGCTGTGCAGCTAGGGGTGCACGGTGGCAAGCAGAGATGAAGAGAAGGCCATCGTGGCAAACGGTGGCGCTCCTAACGGTCATTTTTTGCACTGCTTAGGCAACTTAGACAGGCATTTAATGCCCTTGTCCCCTGCCGTCAGAGTTAGGTAGGGTGCACTGTATCCACAGTAGCGGTAGCTGCACCTACCGCATCCTTTTCCATTTTTACCCTTCTAGTCTACGTTGCCACCTGTCGGTGACCCCTTGAAAGTATAAAAGGAGGCCCAAGCGCAACGTAGAAGAGGGGGGGGGGGGGTTCGGCCAGTTCGTCTCATTAGAAACACCAAGAACACTCTCACGCTCGGTCTGGCAGCGTCCATCGCTCCCGAGCAAGAATTCAATACACACAAACAAGCAGCAGTAGGGTTTTACGCATCCGTGCGGCCCGAAGCTAGGTAAAAAACCGCTCGCGTGTACCGCCTCGATCCGCTCTTTGTGCGGCCTCTGCCCTCACCGAACCGAAAGGGGCCCTGTCCCCATAGGTGTTGCTGGAATCAGCCTCCCCGACATCTCTGACGCGCCAGGTAGGGGGCGTCGAGATCGTGCGAACCCGATCCGGCGTGCACGCGAGCTAAATCTTCATCGTCTTCACCGACATGCCACCGAAGAAGAAGGCTTCGGGGGCAACAGCCCCGTCTGCGTCGCTTCCACCACCTCCGGAGCAGGCGGACGGTGGAGTGGACGCCGGTGGAAGAATGGACATCGACGAGGGTGCCCACAGCGCTGCCAAGTCCAAGGACAAGGCCGCACAGACCTCGGCGTCCATACGCCGACCGCGCCCATCTCAGGAGGCGCGGGACCAGCAGCGTCATGGCGTTCGCAGCGCCATACGTCCGCTGGCCCAAGATCACTCTGGTGGTTCGCGTGGCGTTCAAGACCAGCATGCACGCCAGCATGCTGGCCCCAGCGAGGTGCGGTCGCCTGGACGGGACACTGCTCCTTCTAACTTGGTTAGGAGTCCGAGCATGTCCCGCTCCTCGCACCGTTCACCTCTGCCGCCCACCACGCCGGCGGAAGCCTTGGCGCGGGCCCAGCTACTCCTGGATTACCCTCCGACGGCGAACAAGACCGACGAATGGAGGGCCACTATCCAGAGCCTCATCGGCTTCGCCAACGGCGACACTGCGTGGCAACGGAGCACCTCACTACCGCGGCAGGACAGCCGGACGCGAGCCGATGGCAACAAGACTGGGGGAGGTGCGACTTCCATGCACTCTCCACTACGAAGGCCGAAATCGCCGACTCGCCGGGTCCACCCCGACAGCGGCTCCACCGCGTCGTCGGACCCACGAGCTCGTCGCGACCAGCGCCAAGTTCTCCATGAATGACAACAAGAAGACGCTCGGACCCGCATCGAGCGCCGAAGAGAAGCGCGACGTCAATCTGACAAGCGCGCTGGGCCCTCTGTTGACATGCATGCGCCAGGGGAACCAGGCGATCTGCCGTACACGGTAGGTTGTCCTGCGTTCACCCGTGAGCTGCGGCAAGTCCAGTGGCCCAGCACAAAGAATTTCAAACCAGACATACCAGAGAAGTACGACGGCAAGACGCATCCGTCGGAGTTTCTCAGCATCTACACCATCGCGGTGTAGGCTGCCGGGGGACGGGACGACAAGATCCTTGCCAACTACTTCCCGCTGGTACTCAGGCCCAATGACAGATCCTGGCTCATGCACTTGCCGGACAACTCCATATCCTCCTGGGCTGATCTGTGCCATCAGTTTGTCGGCGCCTTTACAGGCGGCCACAAGCCACATGGCCAAGAAAGCGATCTTCATCTACTCGCCCAGAAGGAAGGAGAGCCACTACGCAAGTACATTCAGAGATTCAGTCATGTAGAGCACAACATCCCAGACGTCCACCCCGCCGCGATCATCAGCGCGTTCCATCAGAACATGCGAAATCGAAGGATGAGGGAGGAGATGGCGATGTGTAAGATCAGAGACGTCAGCGAGCTTTACGCCCTGGCCGACAAGTGTGCATGCGCTGAAGAGGGGAGGAGGCTCCCCGGAGAGGATACAGGAGCAGGAGGATCTGACAGTGAGGATGCCGCCCCAGCAAAGAAAGGCTGGCGGCGGAACAACAGAAGGAAAAAGGGCAAGAAAGTGCTAGCTGTCGAGCAGACCGGCAACGGAGGTGGCGCCAAGGGAACTAAAGATGGTGGCTCCGGCAAGGAGGCCCAGCCTGTGGCGGCCGCCGACAAGCAGGACGGCTCCGGCAAGCAGTATTGCAAGATCCACCGCACCAAGGGCCACGATCTCCAGAGTTGCAAGAAGGTTGAGCAGCTCGTTGAGCTACAGAAAGCTGAGTACGAGCGGCGCGACAAGGAGAAGGCCCAGGAAGGTGCTGGTGGATCCGGCAAGAAACGTCCCGGCCGAGGAGGACGCCACGGCAAGGCCAAGCAGCGGCAAGGAGACAGACCTCCCCGCGGCCGCGACAATGATGAAGATGACGACGACGATGAAGACATGGATGATGACGAGGCCGATGAGCAGGAATTTCAGAAAGCCACAGAGGTCCTGTGCGTTGACGGTGGTGCTTCTCTGCATACTTCGCACCGCCAACTCAAGCAGTGGATGCGGGAAGTGAATGCAGCAGAGCCATCCATAGAGTCACGCAAGCCTCTGAAATGGTCCAGCACGCCTATCATCTTCGACATTGAGGATCACCCTGATCGCGTAACTGCGGCCGGGTGCTTGCCGATGTTGGTTTCACCAACTATCCGCAACCTCAAGGTCACGAAGATGCTAGTTGACGGCGGGGCCGGCTTGAATCTGATCTCCTCCGCGGTCCTTCAGAAACTCCAGATCCCTGACAGCGAGCTCGAGGAGACCGGCACATTCCAAGGAATCAGCCCGGGAAGAAGCAAGCCGAAGGGAAAGATCACGCTGCCGGTCACATTTGGCAGCGAGCTGAATTTCAGAACTAAGAGGGTCACATTTGACGTTGCCGATTTTCCATTGCCCTACAATGGGATCCTTGGCCGTCCAGCGCTCGCCAAGTTTATGGCAGCCTCTCACTATGCATACAACATGCTCAAGATGCCAGGCCCGATAAGTGTCATCTCTGTCCCCGGCGACAAGAAAGATGCCCATATCTGCACCGACAAGATCTACCAGGAAGCAGCAGCCGCAGCTGATCGCAACACACTTGCCGCTGAAGCTCCCGGGGGGAAGAAGAAGACAAAGTCCGGCAAGAGCTCTGATGCCCACTCCGGCAAGCGCACCTCTTCGGAGTGCTGCGCTACCGTCGAGGACGCACCATCGAGCTCCACCGGCAAGTGCAAGAAGACGATGGCAGCTCCACCTGAGACCAAGAAGGTGTCCACCAAGGAGGACAGCACTGGGGGTACCTTCACCATCAGTGCCATGCTTGACCCCAAATAGGAAAGCGCGCTCGTTGCCTTCCTACGGGCGAATGTCGACGTGTTTGCATGGCAACCGTCTGATATCCCCGGTGTTCCCAGGAAGGTAATCGAGCACCACCTAGCCGTCTGTCCTCATGCGCGGCCCGTCAAGCAGAGAGTCAGAAAGCAGGCAGTGGAGCGCCAAGAGTTCGTTGCAGAAGAGATCAGGAAATTGGAAGCAGCAGGCCTTGTCAGAGGAGTGCTCCATCCCACGTGGTTGGCCAATCCTGTAGTCGTGCGCAAGGCGAGCGGGAAATGGAGGCTTTGTATAGACTTCACTGATGTCAATAAAGCTTGTCCCAAAGATCCATTTCCCTTGCCGCGCATTGACCAGATTGTTGACTCCACAGCTGGATGTGATTTGCTTTCATTTCTTGATGCATACTCAGGATACCATCAGATCTTCATGGCAGAAGAGGATGAGGAAAAAACCGCATTTATCACCCCTTGCGGCACATACTGTTTTGTACGGATGCCCTTTGGGTTGAAGAATGCTGGTTCAACATTTGCAAGGGTAGTCCATGTCGCTTTTGAGACACAGATACACAGAAATGTGGAAGCCTACATGGATGATATAGTGGTCAAGAGCAAGGACAAGGCTACCCTGATCCAAGATTTAGAAGAAACTTTTGCAAATCTGCGCAAGATCAACCTCAAGCTCAACCCCGAGAAGTGCGTGTTTGGAGTCCCTTCCGGCAAGCTTCTCGGGTTCTTTGTGTCTCAACGGGGAATTGAAGCCAACCCCGACAAGATCAAGGCCATCGAGCAGATTGAAGCACCGAAGCGCGTCAAGGATGTGCGAAGGCTTGCCAGTTGCGTGGCTGCTCTCAGCAGGTTTATCTCTAAGTCTGCTGAGCGCGCCCTGCCATTCTTCAAAATATTGAAAAAGGCAGGTCCAATGAAATGGACTCCGGAAGCGGAGGATGCACTGCAGGACTTAAAGAGTTACCTGTCCTCCACTCCAATACTTGTCGCACCTAAGCCACAAGAGAAGTTGCTGCTATATCTGGCAGCGACCAATCAAGTGGTTAGTGCTGCGTTAGTAGCGGAGAGGGAGGCGGACGATGAGCCAGCAACCGCGGCAAGTGAATCCAGCGACAAGCAGGGGGCTTCTCCGATAAGCTCTGGCCCCGACAAGGTTGAATCTGCGCAGACGTGCAAGGAGGTGCAGAAGAAGATGGTGCAGTGCCCATTTTACTTTGTCAGCTCCCTTCTCCACGGGGCTAGGTCGAGGTACTCTAGTGTGCAGAAATTGCTTTTCGGCCTTCTCATGGCCTCGAGAAAGCTGCGCCATTACTTCCAGGCACACGAGATCACAGTTGTCACTCGCTTTCCGTTGAAGAGGATACTATAGAATCCAGAAGCAACAGGCAGGATTGTCGAGTGGGCATTGGAACTGTCAAGCTTTGGCCTCAAGTTTGAGAGCACTGCAACGATCCAAAGCAGGGCATTGGCAGAGTTCATAGCAGAATGGACGCCAACCCCAGACGAAGAAATTCCAGAGACGAGCATCCCCGTCAAGGAGACAAGCAAAGAGTGGCTGATGTACTTTGATGGTGCCTTCTCGCTGCAAGGCGCCGGTGCTGGCGTGCTGCTTATCGCACCCACCGGAGAGCACCTCAAGTACGTAGTCCAGATGCACTTTCCCAAGGAGCAAGCAACGAACAATACTGCAGAGTATGAGGGTTTGCTTGCCGGCCTCAGAATCGCAGCCGACCTTGGGATCAAGAAACTCATTGTAAGGGGTGACTCGCAGCTTGTCGTCCGCCAAGTGAATAAGAACTACCAGAGTCCATTGATGGAAGCTTATGTTGATGAAGTGAGAAAGCTAGAAGAACAGTTTGACGGCCTGCAAATGGAACACGTTCCACGAGCTCAGAACGACATTGCTGATGGCCTGTCAAAGTGCGCTGCACTAAAGTTACCTGTGGAACCAGGGATCTTTGTGCTCAAGCTGACTCAACCATCCGTGACACCATCAACTGGACAGAATAAGAAGAGGAAGTTGGTTTCTGGTGACTACTTTCCGGCAGAGCTTCCCGAAGCCGCCGCCAAGAAGGTCCCCAAGATCGACGCCAAGAGTGCTGAGGAGCAGTCTGCTCTGGCGAACCTCTTGGTTTGTTCCGTTGAAGCAAACGCTCCCGACAAGTTTTGCTCCGGCAAGCTTGCCGGGGAATATCACGCTCCGGTCGAACCGCAGGTTCTTGCCGTAGAAGCGGATGTTCCCGCAGCAACAGATACGCCTTTAGTCCTTGTTGTCGAGCTACAAGCTCCAGCATGGGTGCAGCAGATTGTCCGTTTACTTCAGACAGGAGAGCTTCCCGAAGAGCAAGAAGAAGCTGAAAGAGTAGCCCGGCAGTCAAGTATGTACAAGTTTGTCGACAACACACTGTACAGAATAAGACTCAACGGTGTGAAATTGAAGTGCATTCGCCGGGAAGATGGACAACAGCTGTTGGCAGAGATAAACGGAGGCATATGTGGTCACCACATTGGCGCAAGAGCACTTGCCGGCAAAGCATTCCGACAAGGCTTCTTCTGGCCGACAGCCCTCCAGGATGCAACTGCACAAGTAACCAAGTGTGAAGCATGCCAGTTCCATTCCAAGCAGATACACCAACCAGCTCAAGCTCTCCAGACGATCCCTTTATCCTGGCCATTTTCGGTCTGGGGGCTCGACATCCTCGGCCCCTTCCCCCGAGCTGTCGGGGGCTTTGAGTTCTTGTACATTGCAATCGACAAGTTCACAAAGTGGCCGGAAATGGAACCAGTGAGGAAGGTGACAGCACAGTCAGCAGTCAAGTTCTTCAGGTCGATTGTTTGCCGTTTCAGGATCCCTAACAGGATCATCACTGACAACGACACTCAATTTACGAGCCGCACCTTCATGCAGTACATCCAAGATCTTGGCGCCAAGGTCTGCTTCGCTTCTGTTGCTCATCCGAGAAGCAACGGTCAAGCAGAGCGGGCAAATGCTGAAGTGCTGCGAGGCCTCAAGACCAGAACTTTCCACAGGCTGCACAAGTGCGGAAGAAACTGGATCAAGGAGCTGCCGGTGGTTCTTTGGTCGATCAGGACGACGCCAAATCGAGCCACTGGCCGGACACCCTTTGCTCTAGTCTACGGAGCGGAGGCAGTTCTCCCCACGGAACTCGATTACGGGTCGCCTCGAGTGCTCGCTTATGATGAGCTCGAGCAAGAGCAGCTGCGACAAGATAACGCGCTGCTCCTCGAGGAAGACCGTCTTCAGGCTCCTGCGCAAGCCGCTCGCTACCAGAAAGCTTTGCGTCGCTACCATAGCCGCAAAGTTAAAGCCAGAAGCTTTGAGGAAGGCGACCTTGTTCTTCGGCGTGTTCAGTCCGCCAAGAATTCCAACAAGTTGACGCCGAAGTGGGAAGGCCCTTATCGGGTGAAACGAGTCACTAGGCCCGGCGCTGTCCGCCTTGAGACCGAAGATGGCATTCCGGTGAGCAACTCCTGGAACATAGAACATCTTCGTAAGTTTTACCCATAAGGCGCGGTTGCCGGAAGCTTTTCCGGCAACCACCTTTTGTACAAGTCTTGCCGCTGTTGCATGTAATCCTTGGTACAAAGCCGGGCGCAGACCCCGTGCACCAGTAAAGTTCATGTGCCCCGCACATCTTGTCAGTTTTTTATGCTATAATCCTTTTTCGCATATGTTATCTGACATTTTGTGCAGCACTAGACCCCGGTAAGCAATAACGAGCCCAAGGCTCCATATCATTACTTT